>NC_048441.1:600000-808816 GCF_004353265.1 Vitis riparia
CATAGCAACAAACTCCTCATCTGGAAAATCATCAACAACTGGTCTATCCTCAGATATCGGTAGTGAGGCTAGGTGATCGACGACAATACTTCCCTTAATAGACTTCTGAGAAACATACTGGATATCAAACTCTGTCAAAAGTACGAGCCATCTCATCAGTCTACCAGTCAATGCAGGTCTATCAAATAAGTATCTCAATGGATCTAGGAGGGATATCAAATGCACTGAGTACTTTGTCATATAATGCCTCAATCTCCTGGTAGCCCAGACTAGTGCTAAGCATAGGCACTCAATCATAACATATTTTACTTCATACTCCAGCATTCTCTTACTCAGATAGTAAATAGCTCATTCCTTCCCTAAGTCATCAATCTGAGCTAACATACATCCTAAGGCCATGTCTGAAACCGACAAATATAGAAGGAGTGGACGTCCTGGCGTAGGAGGCACTAAAACAAGAGGAGAAAGCAGATACCCCTTGATCTTCTCAAATGCAAGCTGACAATCATCATTCCAAACTGTTGGTTGGTTCTTCCTTAAAAGACGAAAGATGGGCTCACATATGTCTGTCAATTTGGCTATGAAATGACTGATGTACTGTGACCTACCTAGAAAACCCCTGATCTCTTTCTCAGCCCTCGGCATAGGCATGTCAAGTATGGCTTTGATTTTATCTAGGTTGACCTCTATGCCCCACTCACTGACCATATGTCCCAATAACTTCCCAGAAGTCACTCCAAAGGTGCACTTCTTGGGATTCAACCTCAATCTAAACTTCTAGATCTTCTCAAAGAATCTCTCTAGAGCCTCTGGGTGATCTGCTCTGCCCTGAGATTTCACAATCATATCATCCACATAAGCTTCAACGTCCCTATGCATCATGTCATGAAACAAAATAGTAGCGGCTCTCTGATAAGTGGCTCCTGCGTTCTTCAATCCAAATGGCATAACCTTATAGCAGTAGGTACCCCACTCAGTAATAAAGGATGTCTTCTCCATGTCCTCTGGAGCCATCAAAATCTGATTATACCCTGAAAACCCATCCATGAAAGACAACATCGAATGGCCCGCAGTGCTATCAACTAACAAATCAATATGTGGGAGAGGGAAGTCGTCTTTAGGATTGACTTTATTAAGATCTCTGAAGTCCACACAAACTCTAACTTTGCCATCCTTTTTGGGTACTGGGACGACATTAGCCAACCACTCTGGATACTCAACCATTGATATGAATCCAACACTGAATTGTTTCTGAATCTCCTCTTTCACCTGCAGACTCCAACGTGGATGTAATCATCTCAATTTCTACTTAACCGGTCTGGCATGTGGTAGGATAGGTAAGTGGTGCTGAACTATAGAGGGATCAAGACTAGGCATGTCCTCATAAGACCATGCAAAGACATCCAAGTATGACCTGAGTAAATGAATAAGTCTATCTCTCTCATCTGTAGATAGGGGTGAACCAATCTTCAGCTCTCTAGGCTGATCCTCTGTGCCAAAATCAATAGTCTCAACATCCCCTATAGCAGGTGAAACTTTCTCATCCATAGGATCAGAGTCATGATCAGAAAAGTCCCTATCTGGATCAGGCCATGCAACCTCATCATCTATATCAAATAACTGTGAAGTGGGTGAGTGGGGTGCAGATATAGGGGTACTATCACAAGAGGTAGGCAAATACTCAAAAATACTCAAATCCATAAATGAAGCAACAGAAACATTGTCAGAGCGGGAGACAAATCCCATTAAAACATCAAAAGAAAGAGGTGGGTGGGTCCACAAGGTCAGACGCTCCCTCCACTGGGCTAACAGGGCCCTCAAACAAACTACTATCATCCTCTAGAAGCTCTGGAACATGAATAATCTGGGTCCCCTCAAGAACCTCAATGGTAGACACCCCGAACATATCAAATGGTGAAGTAGGCTGAAGCTGAACAATGCTGGTAATCTGGCTCACGATCATCCTATCCATCTCATCTCGGTACTCATCATGAGGCACAACTCCATCAATCATCTTAGTAGGATCAACAATCACTCCATCATCTGTGATCTCCTCCGGAAAGCATAGAAACAACATGCTAGCTCGATCTGGAGACGTAGGAGTAGCCATAGAAACAGAAATGCCATGAGCCCTATCACTCAATTATAACTGGTGAAATAGATGCTGAAGCTCAATCTATCTATCTGTATGAACCACACTGTGAATCTCCTCTATACGGGGTCGAATCTCCGATCCTCTGACAAAGTAGTCAGCCAAACTCATCCTATAGGGTCGAATAGGATAATCAAATGGTGTGTGGGATAAACGGGCCCTCACTCTCTCCTTACGCAGTCGCGCCATGTAATGGTAATCGACCTCGTCTTTCTCTATATACTTAGGTTCAAGCATTGAAAGGCAAAGGCAACAGAGACAGTCCCACCTACTTCATACTTTATTTCCTCACAACAATCCTTTTGTATTGATAGCTTCTCTCCTTCACCAAAACTTAGCCTGATTGCTACGGATTCAAGTCTTCAAAGAAGAAAAGAAACCTTAGAATTCCTCCTCTCTACTATAATATGTGTTTGTCAAGATTCCATGAACAAGGAGCATGCCAGTACTAGAGACAAGAGACAAGAAGAATACTTAAAGAGAGAGAGAGTGAAAAAGAAAGTACGAGTTTGGGACAGAACCTGCAAATACAAAGCTATCCAACAATAAACAATTTAGAGAGCTAGAGAAAGAGTTAGAAACATAAAATCACTAGCTTTTATTCAACTTTTGTTAGTTGTTATTTCAACCAAAAACGTGGGATAGAAATTGAAGATAAAAAGGATATTTAAAATGGAAGACTCAACTGAAACTTGGTCTCCTTTTGTATTTATTTATTTCCTACTACTAATTTATCTGAAGATTGCAATCCACATTTTTAACAAATTTAATAAATTAAATCTCTCTACATGGATTGATAATATTCACACCAAATACAAACACAAAAAACTAATTTTTATGTGAGTGACACATTATGTAACATTTTCTTTGTGATGTTTTTAGCATTAATTTCACTTTTGTTTAATAGGTAGGAATGGGAAGTGCATTAGACACCTTCTGTGGCAGTCATTTGGAGCAAAACAATATCATATGCTTGGTGTACACAAGCAAAGAGCCATGGTTGTGCTTCTATTGGTTAGCATTCCTGTTGCTTTTATTTGGAACAATACAGGCCATATTCTTGCATCATTGGGACAAGATCCGGATATATCAGCTGAAGCCGGACTTTATGCTCACTTTATGATACCTAGCATTTTCGCTTTTGCGCTTCTACAATGTCATATAGGATTCTTACAAGCTCAAAACAATGTAGTTCCCATGATGATAACCACAGGATTCACAACTCTACTCCACACCCTCACTTGTTGGATGTTGGTTTTCAAATCAGGTCTGGGAAACAAAGGGGCTGCCCTTGCAAATGCCATCTCTTATTGGATTAATGTCCTCTTGTTAGCAATTTATGTCAGGATCTCCCCTTCCTGCAAGAAAACATGGACGGGTTTTTCAAAGGAGGCATTGCATGATGTGCTAAAGTTTCTCAAATTAGCTATTCCTTCAGCTATAATGCTATGGTAATATCTTTGGGTGACCTTTCACTTCAATAGCACATTTGTTGTGTGTATTAGAAATATTCGTAGATATCATGTAGTTTTATTTGTCTGGTGTCTTGGAACAGCTTGGAAATATGGTCATTCGAAATGATGGTATTGTTATCTGGTCTGCTTCCTAATCCAAAGCTAGAGACATCAGTTCTATCAATCAGGTACCATATCCCATGCTTATGCACTTGAAATAAGCATAAACCTTTAATAACCTTTGAGAATTCCTTAAAGATTACTAAACTAGTTACGTATTACTAATGGATTATGTGCATTTCATCACAGCCTTAACACATATACAGTACTTTATATGATACCCCTTGGACTTAGTGGCACAACAAGGTACTTTTCAGTAATTAGTTTAATGGTTGTAGCTCCTGAAAATCAACATGTCTCTTGAATCATTCTTCTTTCCATTTTTCTTTTTAGTACAAGAGTTTCAAACGAATTAGGGGCTGGACAACCACAAGCAGCACTTTTAGCCGTGTATGTTGCATTATTCATGGTCGCCATAGAAGGTATTTTGGTAGCCACAGCCCTGATCTTAGGACGTAACTTCTGGGGCTATTCTTACAGTAGTGAAGAAAAAGTAGTGAACTATGTTGGAGAAATGATGTTCATGCTTGCAGGATCCCACTTTATAGATGGCATTCAATCAGTGCTTTCAGGTATGTGCCAATTTGCAATATGTACTTATAATCTTTAATTTGATTCTTCATGACAACTGAAATTTCTATAATAATTTGTTTATACTAAACCTATATCCATGAAAAGATGAAAATGAATCAAAAATATATATAGCCCAGTGTTAGATAGAGAAATTATCTTCCTAAAGTATAGTCCTACGCTGTCTGCATGAAATATGATCTGAATTCACAAACATATATTGGTAGTTCCCACTTTTTGGCTCTAGGCATTTATTTCTTACTAAAGTTGTTATCAATAAGTAATGATATCACACTTACCCTATCATCTAAAAAAAGGTTAATCAACACATTAATCAATTGAGCAACTCTAATAATATTTTCCAGGCGTGGTTAGAGGAAGTGGCAAGCAAAAGATTGGGGCTTTGGTTAACCTAGGAGCCTATTATCTTGCTGGAATTCCATCTGGTGCATTATTAGCTTTCGTCTATCATATAGGAGGAAAGGTAACTCTTACTCTATTTTTAATCTTTCTCCCCACTTCTCATATTTCGTTCTAGTTTATATGCTCCAAGAAAAAGAAAAATTAACCCATTTGTACATCTACTTGGTTCACAGGGACTCTGGACAGGAATTATAGTTTCACACTTCATGCAGGCATTATTTCTTGCAATCATAATTCTTTGCACTAATTGGGAGAAGTATGGTTCTTTCATCGATGTTTGTGTATGTATGAGAATTTTCTTGTTGAATTCACTAATGCTCTATTTCATCTCTTTCTTTTGTAGGCAAAGAAGGCTACTGATAGAGTGTATGACTCAATGGTCCCTGCGAATGCAATATCATCGAGTTGACATTGAAGTAATATTTCTTTCTAACTAGATCTATAAAAATTATGCTCAATCTTGTTTGATAATTTATAATAATAAAGGTAATTTATGACTATAAAATAATTTGCTTTGAACATGTAAGCCCTGCCAGTTTGGAATAGCTCATGGTTGTTCTGTCTAGTGTTCTGGGATTGTTCGTTTCCACTAATGTAATCTTATAAGGTTAATTTTGATCAAGCAATACATTAATACTTAAAACCAAGGGTGTATTGTAGTCCTCATACTACAATAGGAATATTGAAATGACCTCATTTTTGCATCTGTTGGTTCTCATTACTATCTGTATGACTACATTGTCTTGTACCATACACCCAATTTCCATTAATCCTATCTAAACCTACTTGTTCAAAGCTTGGAACTAAGTGACTTAAACATACAATCCGCTGGAGATAGCTACAGTCCCAAACCATAGCAGATCTCCCAGCTAATTTCATTGTAGTAATAGAAAGAACATCCAGGGACCGCATATGATATGAAATGTGGCTGTAGAAGGACATAGCATAAAACGGAGTCGAGAAGACGGTACAAAGCATACCTTTCTCGGCCTTTTGGCTAAGATCAAGTGTAGTATCTGTTCTTATCAGTTTAATATCTGATACGTGGGACATCGTCCCACATGATATTAAATTTATTTTTTTAGGGGGAGGGCCCATCACAATAGCTTGCTATTGGGGTCTTCGCGCGTCGCCCTTGCGTTGCACTACTGCTAGGCCCTGGCGCACCCCTCCTATTATAGTTGATAAATTTTTACCAGCATGCCTGGGCGGGGGACGCACAAGGTCCTGTACTGTAGTTAGAATTAATTGTACTGCAGTTATAGTTGATTAATTCGTTTGTCTAATACGGTAAGATCGATCCTTCCTACTTGCTTCTGAACTTTGTTTAAAGGTTAAAAGTTGAAGAACAAACGTTGCCCATACCTTTAGTTGTGTGAACCACGTTTAGGCCCCAGCATGAAAAAATAGTTTGTATCTTTTTAACACCCAGTTCCGAAGGGAAAAAATGCTATATATAATAGCTTAAGGATTTATATAGTAGCTTAAGAACTACAATAGGTGTTGAGGTGAAGGATGGAGAGGCAATGGCCAACGGACACTATTGATAGATGGGTCCTCTATCAGGGTTGGGCGTGAGTAGATCATAGGTTACTTATTTCTGAAAATGCTTTATTGAATATGTTCTTGAAGGCTTGTAATAAACTAAAGACAAATAAATATCAACACTGTCAGTATAGTGCATTGCTTCCATTAAAGCTAAAAATTATGTTTTAATCTAAATACTACTTTTTTTTATTCTAATATATGGGAATCCACACTTAACTCTAATAAAATACCTCCTCCTCGTCCTCCTTACTATACTGGATAATATTCTAATATATGGATATACAAAAGTAAGGATAATATTATTCTTTTTTTTTAGAAATTTTTTAAATAAAAGATAATATTATCTTTTTACAATTCTTTTTTCATTAATATCCATAGTTGGTAATTTATTTGACTTTATTTTAAATATGTTAATTTGGCTTTTGAAATTATTTTGTAACAACTTGAAACACAGTTGGTAACAAGGCATTTTGAAAAAAAGGGAATATATTATGATTTAGTAATAGTCCAAGAATCTAGTGACAAAGTGATAAACCCCAACTAATATTAAAAGGTGAAGGATCGTATAAATTACATTTCTTACAAGGACCCACTAGTTCTATCTGCTTTCACTTCACTGGCAGAATCTCTACTTATTCCCCAACAAAGTGTGGTGGCCTTAGAATTAATTTATTTTTCCATCATCCAAAATGGGGTTCTCTTGTAAAGCTAAAGAATCAAATTTTGTTTGGAGAATAATGTCCCTTTTTTCCTATGTGTATTTTAACCAAACAAAACTATGATATAATGGAAAAATAAATTAATAAATATTAATTTTTTCCTCTTTTTTCTTTATAATCATAAATTTAAAATAAAAATGAGTATTGAGATTATCATAAAATTATCTCATTAATTTTGTTTTCAGCCACTACTACAAATATATTAATAATTAAAGTATTAAATTCTGATTCTATATATATATATATATATATATTTTCAATTTCCTGTCACAAAAAATTTAGTAAATATCTCACCTTACAAGATTGAGAACCATATTTTAAATTTGAATTAGTGGAAAAATAGTAGGAACCCACTGGACACGCTTGGTCTATCAATATTGGACTATATGTAGACTCTACGAAAAAAAAATATTAGAAAATGAAGATACTTGAAGTTCAAGGTGAAGAGTACTTTTATAATAACATCTTCAGCTTTGTCGGCTGAGATTTGTGATTTGTATCCCGAGCGGCGTGAACAGTAACCAGCCCTATCTCCATGGATGGAGAAGACCAGAAACCAAGTCTGGAATCACCATTGATTTCTCAAGAAGCTGTGTTTCACTCCAGGAATGGAGCAAAAAGAGAGGAGATCTTGGGTGAAGTGAAGAAACAGTTGAAAATAGCAGGGCCTTTGATGTTAGTCAATGTTCTACTATATAGCTTACAGGTGATTTCAGTAATGTTTGTGGGTCATCTGGGAGAGCTATCTCTCTCTGGTGCTTGCATGGCCACTTCCTTTGCTTCAGTCACTGGCTTCAGCTTGATGGTAAGTAACATGGGTTCTTCCTTTTTTATTCATTTTCTTACACATTACCCACATTTGATTTAGCTCCTTTTGGGTTGTACCCTTTCAAATATATGTTCTATCTCTTATTTGTTATACTGAGTTCTTCATTGGATTGATGACATAGATCAGAAAATATTTATCTAAACTTAGAGGTTACTATAATATTGTTGGGAATCCATCCTACCTTTGTTTCAACAGCTCCTTTCCAGTTTCCTTTCTGGACCGAAAATTTGTCTCATTTGTCCATTCTTATCTCATACAATGACAACAGTGTCCCTTCAACCTTCTTGATTCAAGGCTCTTGGCTCTTGACCCACTCTAGGCCCACTCTACATTGGACAAAGCAGTGGTGGTATTGTGTGAGTAATGTCGTAACAACTGTCTCTGTGTATGTGAAGTTACAAAAACAAGAAAACGAAAAAAAAAAATGTTAAATAAGAAAAAAAAAAAAAAAAGGTAAAGAAAAGGATGTCAGCAGAAATAATTATTATAATATGGATATTCTAGATTTAAAAAAAAAATAGATATAAAAAAGTGGATATGCCTATGGGTATAGTTTACTGCCCGAGGATATAGTTATTATTATTATTATTATTATTATTATTATTATTATTATTATTATTATTATTATTAAAAAAGTAGTAGAGATAAATTATATATTACTTTGATAATAATATATAATAGGGAATAAGAAATCATAAAAGAGAATTGAGAAAGTTGAGAGAATGAAAGATAGAGAGAATGGGAGAAAATAAAGTAATAGAGATAAATTATATATTACTTTGATAATAATATATAATAGGAAATGGAAATCATAAAAGAGAATTGAGAAAGTTGAGAGAATGAAAGACAGAGAGAATGAGAAAAAGTAAGAAATTTCTTTTTTGCCTAGGGATGCTTATTAGAGGGGATGGGAAACCCTTTTATAGGCTTTCCAATTGGCTTCCATTAATATTCCCATTAATGAGTATTAATGGAAGTCATAAATAATACTTAATTAACATTTATTATAATTAATGTGGTGGCATTCATTACTTTAGTTATAACACTCCCCCTTGGATGTCCACCACATTGAAGAATATGCCTCATTAAAACCTTATTAGTAAAAATATAGGAAAAACCTAGCGAAGGAAAAAGAGTACAATATTCTTATAATTCTTTAAGTTGCTCTTGGTTTGTTAAGACTGTCTCATTAAAAACCTTGCCAGTAAAACCCAATAGGAAAAAACCTGGACGAAGGAAAAAAAGAGTACAATACACTAACACCCTTTTACAAGCATACTCCCCCTCATGTCGATATCCTTGAGTTGACGCATTCCAATCTTGTGTATTAACTTCTTGAATGTTGAGGTTGGCAATGATTTTGTGAATAAATCTGCTAGATTATCACTTGAGCGTATTTGTTGCACATCAATTTCACCACTCTTCTGAAGTTCATGTGTATAAAAGAATTTTGGTGAAATGTGTTTAGTTCTATTTCCGTTAATATAACCCTCTGTTATTTGTGCAATACATGCAACATTATCTTCAAATAATATTGTCGGGTCACCTTTGATAGAGGAGAGTCCACATGATTCCCGAATATACTGGATCATAGATCTTAGTCATATACATTCACGACTTGCTTCATGAATTGACAGTATTTCTGAATGATTTCATGATGTGGTCACCATTGTTTGTTTGACAGATCTCCATGAAATAGCAATACCATTGCAATTAAACACATATCCTGTTTGTGACCTACCTTTATATGGATCTGAAATATATCCTGCATTTGCATATCCAACCAATTGTTGCTTTGATTCCCTTGAGTAAAATAGACCTAAATCGGTAGTTCCGCGAAAGTAACTCAATATATGTTTGATACCATTCCAATGTCTTCGAGTTGGAGCAGAATTGTATCTTGCTAATAAATTGACATAAAAAACAATGTTTGGACGTGTACAATTGGCAAGATATATAAGTGCACCAATAGCACTAAGATATGGTACTTCAGAACTAAGTAATTCTTCATCTTTTTCGCAAGAACGAAATGGGTCCTTTTTCTTCATCATTTCTTATGATATCGGAGGCCACTTGGAAAGCAAAAATATTGTTAATAACAATATTATTTCAATCCCATTTTTCTCCCGTGTGCACATAACTTTCTGAGATCTCACAATTTTCAGGTACCTGTGCCTCTTCAAGGGCTTCTCGTTCAATATGTGCCTCTTATGGGCCTATAGATTTATCAATTTAAAACTGATAAGTTGTATTGATAGCCTCCTCTAGAGTGCCAAGTTTTTCTTGTGTTCTCCTCTTCCGGGGAGTTACATCCTTTGAGCCGATAGGTCTACCACGCTTCAAGCGTATCTTAGATTCATTTGTTAACTGTTCTACAAGGACATCAATCCATGTTAGAGTATTTGCAGCCGGGATATGTGACTTTGTCACTTTCTTTGTATTAATGAATGCATCTGGTAATTGATTTGCAAGATTTTGCAAATGAATGATTCTTTGAACTTCTAGTTCACATTGGCTTATACGAGGATCAAGATGGGTCATAGTAGATGTCTTCCAACTAATTTCTTGTCGTTCTTCAAGAATCAACTTTTATCTCCCTAATGATGGGAAAACACTCTCATTAAAATGACAATCCACAAAGTTGACTGTAAAAATATCGCCTGTCAAAGGTTCAAGATATCTTATGATAGATGGAAAATCAAAACCTACAAAAATCCCAAGTCTTCATTGAAGACCCATTTTAGTGCGTTGTGTAGGTGCAATTTGTACATATACTACAAAACCAAAGATTCGTAAGTGAGAGATATTTGGTTGTTTTTTCAAGCACAAGTTGTGAAAAGGAGTATTCATGGTAAGTTGTAGGTTGAATACGGACTAAAGCTGCAACATGCATAATAGCATGTCCCCAGGCAGAAATAGGTAATTTAGCTTTCATTAGTAATGGTCGAGCTATTAATTGGAGACGTTTGATGAAGGATTCTGCTAAACCATTTTGGGTATGAGTATGAGCAACAAGATTCTCAATATTTATCCCTACTGACATGCAATAGCCAATGAATTTTTGAGAAATAAATTCACCAGCATTATCAAGATGTATTGTCTTAATTGGATAATCTGGAAATTGTGCTCATAATCTGATTATTTGTGCAAGGAGTCTAGCAAAGGCAACGTTACGTGTAAAAATGAGACAAACATGTGACCATCTAGTAGAAACATCTATTAAGATCATAAAATAATGGAATGGTCCACATGGTGGATGGATAGACCCATATATGTCCCCATGTATTCTTTCTAAAAAGACTAGTGACTTAGATATGACTTTAGAAAAAGATGGTCTGACTATCAATTTACCTTGTGAGCAGGCAGCACATGAGTATTCATTGGGCGAAAGAAACTTTTAGTTTTTTAGTGGATGCCCATGTGAGTGTTCGATTATTCGACACATCATTGAAGACCCTGGCTGACCTAACCTGTCATGCCAAAGGATAAAAACTTTTGGGTCATTAAACTTGTGGTTCATGACAACATATGATTCAATAAGCTTTATAGTTGTATGACACAACCCAAAGGACAAAGCCAGGAGTTTTTCCATTATAAGCTTCTGGCCAGATATAATGGAAGTAATGTAAAGATATTCTACATTATCTTCATTCATAGTTCCAATATGATATTCATTTCTACAAATATCTTTAAAACTGAGCAAATTTCTTCTGGATTTACTAGAATATAAAGCGTCATTTATATGGAATATAGTTCCATTTGGTAACGTTATGTTTGCTCTACCAAAGCCTTCAACTAAGTTTGTAGTATCAAATATGGTACTTACATTAGATTTCATTAATGTCAATTCGAGTAAATATCTTTTATCTTGAAGAATTGTGTGTGTGGTTGCACAGTCTACGAGACATACATCATCCTCATTCATCCTGAGACCAAATAACACATGGATTTCAGATATAACTAAAAAAAACAAGGCATAATGTAAATAACAACAAAAAATTAGATGTAAATATAAGCAATAATAATATATTATTTGATATATGAAGTAATATCAATCAATGTTAATCTTCTCATCATTTATTAAATGGTCTGTTTTTTCACTAGGACCTCCAAAGAAATCAATGTCATAGTAGGTTAGGTCCAATCCATCACCATCGATAAAGTTCATCTCTATCTCTTTTCCTTTTGCTTTTATTGATGTTTGGTAAAGGTCAACCAAATGTTTGGACGTACGAAAGGTACGCGACCAATGCCCCTTCTTACCACATCTATAACAATTATTCTCATGGTTCTTAGGAGGTTTATCTTATAAACACTTCCCATTTTCTTGTTTCCTCGGTATTGTTCCACTTTTAGTGGTGTAATGAGGCTTTCCTTTTCTGAAAATTATTACTATAAGAACCATGGAATCGGGGATTTCTTCCACAACCACGACCATGTCCTTGTCCTCGTCCACATCCACGAGTTTGGGACGATATTGCATTCACTTCAGGGAATGGTTCAGATCCAATTGGACGAGATTGGTGATTTCTCATCAAAAGTTTTTTTTTTTTTTTTTTTAACCTTCATGGAGATGATGACGAAGGAAAATTAGTGTTTTTGCGCGATCCTACAGGGATGCTTGATTTCCTTCTTTGATCATAGCTCTAAGATTCATTGCATCAAGATGTATTTCAGAATCAAGGATCCAAGATAGATAGTTATTTCCCGAAATGTTAAGTGTCACAAATTCGAGTTTTGTGAGATTCGACATTGTCAAATAACTTCATATATATGACAAAACAATATTATTAGAATCAATTATAATAAATTGATAGCATTGGTATGACTTTGATTATAAACAAAATCAAATAATTTGTTTATAACTTTTAACAATGTATAACAAAAAAAATCAACAATAATATAAATATGTAAAATTTTATTCTATATAAATAACTTCAAGTTTAAGATACGAGAATTACCTTCAAAGCAATTCGTGTTGATAATGTTGTGGACCGTCACCCGATCCATCGGACCGGCGCGACTTGCTATTAAAAGAAAAGAATGAATGAAAAAGTTGGAGGTTTCCAGTTTTGAAAAACCCGACCCCGGTGAGGAACGGTGTTGTATGGAGTCGCCACTTACTTTTTATTTTTATTTTTTTAAAAAAGGGGAAAATTAAGTAAGAACCAAAACCCCTAATGACCCCAGTATGGAAAAAAAAGCGGTCTACGAAAACTAGATTCTGGGTCCGGGGATCAGGTTACCCATTAGGAAGGTACCTCATGCGAGGTAGCACCCCTCTAGGCCCGGAACTCGGTCTCTACTAATGAATTGGGGTATGTGGGAGCAAATGGGTCAAAGATGGAACCCTAGGCTAAATAGATGTCATGAATCACATAATCCTAATTGGTATTTGGCATGCATATGAATTCAACCAACCCAAAACAATGGGTGCGTACCTGTGGTCCCCAGCCGTGCGCTGCATAAAAGGTCAGTCAAACACAGATAAACATGTAACAAAAATTCAGGATTAGGCACCATGCATGCATATGATTCAACAATCAAAACCAACGATGCGTACCTGTGGTCCCTAGCCATGTGCTACAGTAGAGGGTGAGTCAGCCACGCAACATGTATTCAGAATCAAGCATCAAATTTTGTGCCAAAAAGGAAGAAGGTTGGTTGAGATCAGGTAATGGACTCCTCAAATGTCATACAAATCAAACTAGACTTACCTAGACCACCCCACCCATAACTTCAAAATTTCCCATACTAACTGAAATCAAACACTGACTTAAACCTTCAAGATGGCTCACAAGTGCCCTATAGCAAATGGGTTTGAGCCCCAATGGATAAGGGCTCGAAAAATGCCAAAAACGAGGGCTACCTAAAGTCCTTCAGCAGAACAAGTTGAACTGGTTCTCAACTGGTACAACCTATTGAGAAGAATTCCTAAATTTTTCTATAAAACTCCTAAATGATTGAGGATTCAAATAAAAGAAACGGTCCTCAATTCCGAGCCCGGATGAGTGAGAACCGGACCAAGAAAGGCAGGTGTTCCTCATGGCTGACAGAGGCAGCCAGTTATGGGGCTGAACTGGTTGAACCGGTTCCCAACTGGTTCATCCGGTTGATAAAAAATCCCAAATTTGGTCAGAAAGTTCCTAAGTGATTAAGGAAGCAAAAGAAAGAAACGGTTCTCAATTCCGAGCCCAGATGGGTGAGAACCAGACCAAGAAAGGCAGGTGCTCCTCATGGCTGACAGAGGCAGCCACTTATGGGGCTGAACCGGTTGAACCTGTTCCCAACTGGTTCATCTGATTGATAAAAAATCCCAAATTTGGTCAGAAAGTTCCTAAGTGATTAAGGAAGCAAACAAAAGAAACGGTTCTCAATTCCGAGCCCGGATGAGTGAGAACCAGGCCAAGAAAGGCAGGTGTTCCTCATGGCTGACAGAGGCAGCCAGTTATGGGGCTGAACCGGTTGAACCGGTTCCCAACTAGTCCATCCGGTTGATAAAAAATCCCAAATTTGGTCAAAAAGTTTCTAAGGGATTAAAGAAGCAAACAAAAGAAACGGTTCTCAATTCCGAGCCCAGATGAGTGAGAACCAGGCCAAGAAAAACAGGTGTTCCTCATGGCTGACAGAGGCAGCCAGTTATGGGGCTGAACCGGTTGAACCGGTTCCCAACTGGTCCATCCGGTTGATAAAAAATCCCAAATTTGGTCAGAAAGTTCCTAAGGGATTAAGGAATCAAACAAAAGAAACGGCTCTCAATTCCAAGCCCGGATGAGTGAGAACCAGGCCAAGAAAAGCAGGTGTTCCCCATGGCTGACAGTGGTAGCCAGTTATGGGGCTGAACCGGTTGAACCGGTTCATCCGGTTGATAAAAAAAATCCCAAATTCAGTTAGAAAGTTCCTAAACCATTCATAACCAATCAAAAAAAATCATGTGTGGCCTTTTTTATCCACACCTAAGCAATACAATATTCATATCAACGGGAAGAAAAGATGATGAGGAAGGAGAAAAACGTATAAAGACGAGGAAGATAAACTGTCAGCAAAGAAAATTCAGCATGCTTACCTCAAATCTCCACCAAATATGATCCGTGTATGCCAATGATGACTCCCAAAACTAAGATGCTATCATTCTCCTCTTCAAAGAAACCACAGTGCTGAAGCTTTCCCCCACACCCTCAACTCAAAAGATGTTCCTGACCTTTTTGTTTCTCTCACCAGCAAAATTTCCCCTCTCTCTGAAAATGCCAAAAGGTTCTTTGCTCTCCTCTCTTCCCACCTTTTATACTCATACCCCTCTCAGCATTTGAGCCTCCTGGGTTCCTTCCCCTTCAACACCGAAATCCCCTTCATCAGCATGGGAACCACACCCCTCATTACTTCTCTTAAACTTACAAGGCCAACTCACTCCCTTCAGCTTTCAGTTTGCTTCACCACCAAGAATCCATATGGATTCGTGGTGGGCTGCAAGGAACCCAAACCAAGGCCCAAAATGGACCCACAACATTGCCCAAAACCAATCTGGAGCTTACGGGCCTGAGCCATGTAGGATTTGGGCCCCAAAATTACTAGAATTAGTGTTTTACCTCAGCTGACTCAATGAACCGGCTGGACCGGACGAACCGGATGCCCACCAGTCGAAACGATGGCAAAAAATTTTGAAAATTTTATAGAATGTTCCTAGAAGAGTAAGGAATCCATGAAAAAAAATGGTGCATGATTCAGAGTTCGGAAGAGGGAGATATGATCAAAACAATTACCAAAAATCAGTGTTCTACACCGGCTGACTCGATGAACCGGTTGAACCGGTTGAACCGGCTGCCAACCAGCTGACTTGTTGCAAAAAATTTTGAAAATTTTACAGAATGTTCCTGGAAGAATAAGGAATCCATAAAAAGAAACGGTTATTGATTCCGAGTTTGGATAAGGGAGATACGATCAAAACAAGCTCGAGTGCTCCGAACCTCAACATGCCCCTATAAACTCCAACTAAGCTAAAACATTGGGATGACCCCACTTCCTTCCTATAGCGTGATGTGAATGACTAGGAAAATGGCCATGGTGACCCTCCAAAATGAACCACATATGCACCACAATGGACCACAGACAAACCCACACGAGGCTCAGACACCGACTAAGCCCAAAAGGGGCCCTAGTGGTGCCATATGCGAACGATGGGTGGATGTGACACCCGAAGGATAAATGCCAATGTCGAGGGACAAAATTGAGGGTCTACAAATGTGTTGTAAAACAAGAACAAATGCAACACAAATAAAGTAGTAGAAATAAATTATATATTAGTTTGATAATAATATATAATAAGGAAGAAGAAATCACAAAAGAGAATTGAAAAAGTTAAGAGAATGAAAGACGGAGAGAATGAGAGAAAGTAAGAAATTTCTTTCTTGCTTAGGGATGCTTATTACAAGGGATGGGAAGCCCTTTTATGGGCTTTCCAATTGGCTTCCATTAATTTTCCATTCATGAATATTAATGGAACTCATAAATAACATTAATGGTTTCCATTAATGAGTATTAATGGAAGTCATAAATAATACTTAATTAACATTTATTATAATTAATGTGGTGGCATTCATTACTTCAGTTGTAACATATTGATGTTGTTATTATTATTATTATTATTATTATTATTATATATCGTTATTGTCATTGTTGTTATTATTGTTGTTGTGTTATTATTATATAACAAATTGATCAGCTAAGCATTAGAAAACAAGATTTAGATAAGAAAAAAATGAGAATATAATTGTAAAGGTATCAAAAGATGGTTTCATATGGTCTTAGTGAACCATTTTCATGACTTGCTATTTTTTAATTAGTTGCTATTTTTCAACATGACCAAGCAGTTATAGGGTGCCCTAGAAATAAAATTCCAATTAAGAAATATGTTTCTCCAACATCATTAGATTAATGAATAATTACTAGTATCAAGAATAGTAAAGGGCCTAATCCATGAGCACCTTATCCTCGCTTGGAGTTCTTTGGAGTTCTAGTCTTAATCAATAGAGCAATCTTGTATACCTTATTGGCATGGCGGTAGGTGTATATTTAATTTAGTTAAAAAATTTATGTCTCCGACATCATTAAATTAAACTTGGGGTATAGTAATTGATGAATAACTACTAGTATCAAGAATAGTGTACTTGTGCTTTGTAAGTAAATTTGTCCATCTGTTTCGATTGAGTTGTTACTTATTTTACATAAATTCTGCTTATTTATTTCCATGTATGGAAATTTTGAGAAAGATTTCATGTGTTAATTATTTAGTAAGCATTATCAATGTCCCAACACTCCAAGATATTTCCAACCAAGTTTTTAAAATGAGTTTCATCCACCTTTTTTCTTTCATCTTCTTTCTTCAATTTTTCATTCACCGTTAAAGGAGCATTTAAAGGTTCATAACCAACCATGCCAAATTTGTTTAGGATATTCAACATACCTCTTTTAGCAAATAAACGCATGATCTTCTTGATGGAATTCAATTCCCAAAAATAATGCAGCAATCTCTTGTCACTCATTTCGTTTTTTTTCATCATTTTTTTTAATTTTTTTCAATCATTTTTTCATCATTTCCAATAAAAAAAAAAAAAAAATCAAATCATCATCATAAAGAACAACAATAAGGATCTTAAAGCTACCTTTGCCTTTGAAATATAGAGTAGCTAGACTCACTCTTGCATCTGTTAAAGTCATTTTCAATGAAGTGGCTAGTGATTTAAATATACCAAACATGAAGTTTCAAATCGTACAAAGCCTTTTTCAACTTATAAACATTGTTTCCTAGGCCAATAACAACAAAGTCTTGAGATTGTTTAGTACAAATTTTTCTATTCAAATCTCCATTCAAAAATGTAGATTTTTTACATCAAGTTGGTATAGTAACGAACCTTTCTCCACAACCACAACAATGATAGCTCTAATAGTGTCAAGACGAGCAATAGGAGCAAAAGTCTTATGGAATTGCAATCAACCTTGCATCAAACATTTAAACCCTACTATCAAAATGGTGTTTCACTCCTATGGAACCACTCTACTCTAATCATCTTTCTTAGCCCAAGGGTTCTCCTAATCGGGTTTTGATGATAACAAATCATGGTTGAGTGACTAATTTGTTTAATGGTTAAGAATCTCAGGCATAAACTCGAAAATTCATCAAAGGACAAAATGGATACAAGATCAAGGTGCTTGGAAGACTTGTGATCATAGGAAACTAATGTAAGATGAATGCATGAGTGCACTTAGGATTTTCACATGTTTCATGCAACTTAGAAAACTCGGTTTATTCTTTAAAACTTTGATTTCATTAAAACCTGAGTTTTTAACCAATGTACCTTAGGCAAAATGTTTTATAATTGGCTTAATAATTCACCTAAAGACCTTGCCTAAGTGTTAGAAAAGAAAGGAATCGAAAAAGATAGGTTTTCGGGCCAAAAGGCTCAACCGGTCGAGGCTATGGCCAATCGGCTCAACCGATTGAGGAACCGGTCGACTGGTTGCCCTCATCCGGTCGAGGATGCACCAAAAACTTTCTCTCTCTCCCAATGGCCTTCTCTTCCAGGTTGAGGTGATTCTCTTCCCAGTCGACCCCTAGCTCGACCGGTCAAGGTTACCTTTTGCTGTTTTTGACTCCCAAGCTTAGAAACCTATAAATTGAGAGCTACACTTCATTTATTGACAAGAGAAAACTTGCAATCAATAGTCTACCTACCTGTTCTTGATCAAAAAGCTCTCATTTCTTTCTTAGTGCATTAAATCATCACTTGCATATCCTTTAGTGCACTCTTGTTTGTCATCCTAGCTTTGTCTTGTATTTGACCTATCCTTAAGCTAGGTTGAGGGATTCCTTCTTGTAAAATCTGAGTGTTAAAGTCTTCAAGAGGTTTGAATCTTGAAAAGACTGTGTAAAGCCCATTGGAGCCGGAATCCAAGTGTAAGAAGATTGGAAGCTTGGTTGAAGCTTCAAGTTAGTGGAACCCTCACTCGGTTAGGAGATTGAGGAGAGTGGACGTAGGCAAGAAAGTATCGAACCACTATAAAACCCGAATTTGAATTCTCTAACTCTATCTCTTTATTTTGCTTATATTGTGCTTGAATTTGTTGTGATTGAAAAGATTTTAAAAACCCAATTCACCTCCCCCCTCCCCCTTTTGGGTGTTTTTCTTAATTAAGCATAGCCTTTATTTTCTCAATCTCCTTGCCACTCTATTTTATATTGCCATGTTGCATTTTTCTTAATGACATCAATTTCTTAGTCCATTGTTTTCCTCCAATCTTCGTTTTTTTATTGCCTCTTCAAAGCTTTGAGGTTGTAATGCAAAATTTTCATATCTTATAAATGCCACTCAAATTCCTCATTTTTCTTGGAGTTAAAGATGGTGATGATGAGCACGAAGTTGAAGACTCGGTTGAGGATGGTAATGAAACTAAACTTAGGGAGTTTTGAGGTGATTAAATTGAGTTTTCACCATTATCATTTTCCATGGGGGCTTTGGTTGGACTTCATAAAAGAAATTTGTTTGTTTGGTTTTAACTTTTCTTTCTTCCCAATTCCAAGTAGTTTTTTCATTAAAAAAAAATGATATCTCTATTTATCATCAACTTATTTAATTTTAGGTTTTATAGCTTTAAGCCCTTTGATTTTGAGTTTTAATCCATGGAATTACAATTTTCACTTGCTTCATCCACATTACTCCTCTTTTCCTTTGGTATTTGTGAATAACATATTTAACCAAACTCTATCAAATGTCTCATGAATGGTGTTCTTTCACCCAATGTTTCAATTGGAGTTATGTTTAACAATGCCTTTATTGGGCATCTATTCAATAAGCATGTGGTAGTGTTAACAACTTTATCTTGGAAGATTTTAGGTAACTCATGTAGCATTGCTTTTGCTATTTTCATAATAGTTTGACTTTTTTCTTTCACTACTTCATTTTGTTGAAGAGTATATGTAGTAATGAGTTATCTCTCAACCTCTTCATCTTAACAAAACTTCCCAAATTCACATGGAACATATTTTTTTGCTTTTGTTACTTCTCAAGGTCTTTACATAACAACCACTTTGTTTTTCAATAAAACTATTGAAAATTTTTAAGACCACTAACATTTTAAAATTTTACCTCTTAAAGAACACCAAATAATTGTTTCAAATATGTTTTTTCTCTCCATGAAACATCAGGGTGAATGTGATCAGATGCCTCCTTTTCTGTCCATGAAACTCCCTTGGGAAATACTTGTTTGTGATATTTTCCAAGAACACAGCTTTTACATACTTCATTCTTTTTTCAATTGTGTTAGGCAATCCTTATACTATCTTCTTTTAGCATAGCAACTTCAAATTTATCTTAAAGTTCAAAATACCCAAACCTGCTATGCAAAATCAACCTTCTTTAACATCTTATACTTTGAAAGCCACATTCTTAGCATATCTAAAGACAATTGGAATGCATGTTTTTTTTCTTTCTATTTCTATCTTCTTCACTACACTTCTTCATTGTCTCTTATCATAGATGGTGCACTCATTGTCTTTGAAGTGAAGTTTGTACTCTTTACCACGCAAAGCAAATATTGATTTAAAGTTGAAACAAGCAAATATCTCTAATATATTTGGTTCCTATATTAGATTGGATACCAATTATGTCTTTTCCCTTTACATGCACCAGATTACCCTTTACCTATTTTGACTTGTGAGCTTATGGTTGTATTCATGTCAAGAAAAATATCTTTATTACAAAACATGTGGTTTGTGTAACCAATGTCAACAAACCACATATTATTCATTTTCTCAATAGTGCTTCAACAAACATATTTTTTACCTTCTTTTTCTTCACTACAACTTGTTTTTTTATCATTCTAAGTCTACAATTTTTTTAACAAGCCCAATTTCTTTTTTTTTTTTTAAATATAATTAAAGAATTATGGCTTCCCTTTAAACCAACAATCCTCTTCAACATGAATATTTTTTTTTTCAAATATTACATTTTTGGAATGCATTAGTGAATTTTCTTCCACTATTGAATCTTTCTCTACCTCTTCCATTTCTTCCTTTACCACGTCCTCATCTATTTCTACCAATCCTGGATTACAAATATTACATTTTAGAATGCATTAGTGAATTTTCTTTCACCGTTGAATCTTTCTTTACCTCTTATATTTTTGTCTCTTCCTCTTTCTCATTCATTTCTACCAACTCTAAATGAATCGCTTTTATTTTCATTGCTTGTGGGTTTGTTTTCAACATTTCTTGAGTTAAAGCTCAACTTGGACTAAAATGCACTTTCAATTGATTTTTCATAATGCCTCAATAGTCCCTGTAAATAAGTTTTTAAGACCCAGATGGCTCATGTAAGTTTAACAAAAAGAGGTCTTTTTATTTCTTCAACCATAGCTAGAATTTGGTCAAATTTATCAAGTAAGCTAATTAAAAGTGTCTCAACAAGTCTTTTATCACTATTTTTTTTTTCCACAGTGTGACTAAATCTAATTTGCTAACTCCATGAATTTGGAAGAAAACTCATTTAAAATTCCATTTTTCCTTGTGTTCCTATTTTTAAGCTTTCTTCGTAAAGTTTGGAGCATTATTGATCATGTTCTTCTATTTCCTTGGAACTCCTATTGATGGATGTCTCATGCTTCTTTTGCTTTGGAAGCTCTCATAATTCTTGGGAAAATAGTATTGTCAACACCTTATTGAATAAAAAATAAAAATAAAAAAGCCTTTGAATCCATTTTTCTCAACAATTTTAACTGATGATTTTTTTCAATTGGAGTCACTACTGTTGCATTTTTTAGGTTCACTCAAAGCTATTTTCAACAAAATCCCAAACATCTTGAAACATAAATGATAGTTTCATTGTCACACACCAAAAATCATGGTTTTCCCCTTCAAATAATGGAATAAAAGAAAATTGAGAACTTGTACTTTAGTTACTTGTACTAGCTTGTCGTAGTATGTGACTCATATTAAGGGAAAGACATATATGGATAAAAATGGGCAAATGTTGGAGTGGAGCGGAGTGGAATGACGACATTTGTCATTCAAGCTTGTATTTTTATTGTTAAGGGCAAATGATGGGTTGGGGGGTGCGGAAGGGAGTTCGATTCAGGGATATTTTTGGAATTTCATTACCTGAGGGTTAGTATAAATACCTTTTTATGTAACCCTAATTTGATATATAGTAAAATTCCTCTTCCCTATTCTAGTGGACATAGACAATTTGTCAAACCACGTTAAATTTATGTGTTTTCTTTTCATTTTTCACCAGGAATCGTTGCACGAAAATCAACATAGCCCCTGATTTACTCTACAAATCCTTGATTTTTCTACTTACAGGGTGAAGGTTCCTTGTTATTTTTCCCTCTCAAATAGCAACTGGGTTGTTGAGCTCATTAAGCACAACTTTGATTTTACACGATCTTATTGAGCCACAACAATACCGTCTTCTTCTCTTTCTCTTTCTTCTTGGGTTGAAGCATTGAAAAAAAAAGGCAATAGAGAGAGAACCGCCTACTTATACCTTATTTCTTTATACAAAATCCTTTTATATTTACCATTTCTCTCCTCCACCAAACCCTAGCTTCATTGCCAAGGATTCCGGTCTTTAGGAAGAAAAGAAAACTTAGAATTCCCCTTCTCTAATATAATATGTGTTTATCAAGATTCCATAAATAAGGAGTGTGCCACTAGAGACAAAAGACAAGAAGAATGCCTGGAGAAAGAAGAGAAAGTATGCGTTTAAGAGAAAACCTACAAACACAAAGCTATCCAACAACAAAACAATTTGAAGAGTTAGAGTAGGATATGAAAATGTAAAATTGTTGGCTTATATTCAACTTTTGTTGGTTATTATTTCAATAAAAAAATATGGGATAAAAATTGAAAATAAAAAGGATATTTAAAAACGCAAGACTCAACTAAAACTTGATATCTTTGATATATATATATATATATATATTTATGAAAGGAGACTAAAAAGTAGAATACCTACAAATACAATTGAAAAATGAACCACACTAATTTTCAAAACTAAACTTTCTAACATCTTTAGAGAAATTTGACCACCAAATAATTAATTCTAAATTACAATACTTTTCTTAGTTAGGCAATCTATTATTTTATTTGCTTCCTTATAAATATGATGATAATTATAAATATTTAGATCTTGAGATAACTTTCAAATATCCCCTATTAATAACATAATAGAACTAGAAATATTACTCCTTTTATTATAACAATCTATAACTATTCTCGAGTCTCCCTCAAATCTCTAGGTTTAAGAACTCATTGTTCTTGGCAATTAACAAGTCATCTTTTAAAGTCATACATTCTACAATAATTATTAAAGCATTATTTATATGCCTACTTGTAACCATTTTTATAGTACCATTATAGTCTCTAATTACCCATCTTGAAACACTTTTATTCTCTATCCTTGAACCATCAAATTTTAATTTGAATCTTCCATTATTCTCTACGTTTTAGTCTCTAATTACCTATATGCCTTGTTTTTTTATTTCTTCATATTCCACTACTAATTTATTTGAAGATTGCAATCCACATTTTTAACAAATTTAATCAATTAAATGTCCCTACATGGATGAATAATATTCACACAAAATATAAACACAAAAAACTAATTTTTATATGAGTGACACATTATGTAACATTTTCTTTGTGATGTTTTTAGCATTAATTTCACTTTTGTTTAATAGATAGGAATGGGAAGTGCATTAGACACCTTCTGCGGTCAGTCATTTGGAGCAAAACAATATCATATGCTTGGTGTACACAAGCAAAGAGCCATGGTTGTGCTTCTATTGGTTAGCATTCCTGTTGCTTTTATTTGGAACAATACAGGCCATATTCTTGCATCATTGGGACAAGATCCAGAGATATCAGCTGAAGCCGGACTTTATGCTCACTTTATGATACCTAGCATTTTCGCTTTTGCGCTTCTACAATGTCATATCAGATTCTTACAAGCTCAAAATACTGTGGTTCCTATGATGATAACCACAGGATTCACAACTCTACTCCACATCTTCGCTTGTTGGATGCTGGTCTTCAAATCAGGGCTTGGAAACAAAGGGGCTGCACTTGCAAATGCCATCTCTTATTGGATCAATGTCCTATTATTAGCAATTTACATTAGGATCTCCCCTTCCTGCAAGAAAACTTGGACAGGTTTTTCAATGCAGGCCTTCCATGATGTGCTAAAATTTCTAAGACTAGCTATTCCTTCGGCTGTAATGATTTGGTAATCTTCAGGTGCCCTTTCACTCAAATAATAAAATTGTTGTGTATTAGAAATATTAGCTAGAATATATCATGTAGTTTCATTCGTTTGGTGTCTTGGAACAGCTTGACAATCTGGTCATTTGAAATGATGGTATTGTTATCTGGTCTTCTTCCTAATCCAAAGCTTGAGACATCAGTTCTATCAATCAGGTACCATATCCCATAATTGCACACTTCAAATGAGTATAAAGTTTTAATATAACAATTCCTTAATTACTAATGAATTATGTTTTTTATGTTGTAGCCTTAACACGTCTTCAGTAATTTTCATGATACCCTTCGGATTTAGTGGCACAATAAGGTATGTTTCAGTTAGTTTAATTGTTAAAACTCCTATAAATCAGCATGTTGCTTCAATTATTCTTTTTTTTCCCCCTTCAGCATAAGAGTTTCAAACGAATTGGGGGCTGGGAGACCACAAGCAGCACAATTAGCAATATATGTTGTGTTATTCATGGTCGCCATAGAAGGCATTTTAGTAGCCACCGCCCTGATCTTAGGGCGTAATTTTTGGGGCTACTCGTATAGCAATGAGGCAAGTGTAGTGAAATATGTTGGAGAAATGATGTTGTTGCTTGCAATATCCCACTTTTTTGATGGCATCCAATCGGTACTTTCAGGTTTGTGCCAATCTGCATTATGTATTTACTTATCAATTAGATCGTTCATAACGATCAAAGTTTTTATGCATATTTGCTTATGCTAAAACTATAACCATGAAAAAATGAAAATGCATATATATTAGATATGTCTAACTCTAGTATTAGCCCCACTATGTCTACATGAAATATCTTAAAATACACAAACATATGTTGGTGTTTCCCACTCTTTGGCTCAATTAAGAATTTATTTCTAACTAGTTGCTATGAATAAGTAATGAAAACACACTTATCCTATTATCTAAAGAAAAGCTTAATCAACATTTTAATCAATTGGGTGACTCTAATAATATTTGTTAGGCGTGGTTAGAGGAAGTGGCAAGCAAAAGATTGGCGCTTTGGTTAACTTAGGAGCTTATTATCTTGTTGGAGTTCCGCTTGGTGTAGTAATAGCTTTCGTCTATCATGGTGGAGGAAAGGTAACTCTTGCTCTTATCTTCAGTCTTTCTCCCACTTGTCATCTTGAAGAAGAAAAAAATTAACCCATTTGAATTTCTGCTTGGTACACAGGGACTCTGGACGGGAGTTATAGTTTCACTCTTTGTGCAAACAATATCTCTTGCAATCGTAATTCTTTGTACTAATTGGGAGAAAGAAGTATAGTTGCTTTCACCGATATCTATGTACGTGGCTCAAAATTTTCTTATTGAATTCGCTAATTCTCTCTTTCATCTCTTTCTTTTGCAGGCAAAGAAGGCTATTGACAGAGTATATGACTCTATGGCCCTGTGAATGCAGTATCATCAAATTGGCATCGAAGTAACATTGATTTTCTAACTAAATCTATATAAATAATTCTCAATCTTGTTTGTAATTCATGACTAGAAACCAACTTGCATTTAACATGTAAGCCTATTTGGTTCAGCATTCCGGGATTGTTCATTTCCATTAATGTGTATCTTATAAATTGACTTGTTGAAAGCTTGCCAGTAACATGCGTTTTTCATGCCCCTTTGAGATTAATGAACTTCGAAACCCAGAAAGTACTGAATTTTTTGAGATCCTTGATAGCCAGCAAAGTGCCCTTTAGCCGAAACAGTTTATTGACAAACAAATTGTCATTGCCTGTGAGTGATCATCAACACAAATGAATGAGAAGTACTAATTTGACTGACAATCACTTTTGAACATGAATAACAAAGAATCAGCCTTACTACATTCAAAACTAATTAATTAGCTGAAATAGACAATTGGTTGAGCCAGTGACAAGAGGCTTGTTACAGGCCCTATAGTCCCTGGCGATTAATTGCTTCATGTATCCTTGAAATGTCCATGGAGAAAGGTGTTTTTCACGTTTTTGACCAATTTTCCCAATTGCAAGTACTGACAACAATGGAGAGAATTAAATGAATTGTTGTTTGCTTACCAACTGGATTGAAAGTTTTGTCGAAATCTTGGCTAGGGACTTGGCCTTAGCCACGGGATGGACTTTGAATCCATGAATAGATCCACTTTCTTTAAATTGTGTTATGAATACCCATTTAATTAGAGCTAAGTACACTAGCATATCGTGGCTGCGGGACAAGTAGCCAAGTTCTATTTGGTTGCAATGCATGGATTCTTCTTTCACGGCCTGAAACCAATGTGGACTCTGAAGCCCATATTCTTGTTATCCATTGCCTGACCCTTAGCCCATATTCTCGAGGATAGGGCCACTGCCAGGACAACAGGCTTCTTGTCAAATGTCTTCTCCAATTATCCCTAGATAAGAATTGTTCTTGTGAGAAAGAGAAGCCTTATTGCTCTTCTTTTATCTCTACAGAAGAAGATTTGTTCCCATGAGAAAGGCCAATTCGGCCCCACGATGACCACAACTTTCTTGTTACCTTCTTCTGTATCTGTTCTCATGAGATAGAAGCCACTAAAAATAATTGGACCTTAGTGATTGACCACATGCCATTTGGTGCATCATGGTCTGGTTATTAAGATATGTAGCTTGGAGGATTGTAATGGTTGTTGTGTCTCTTTGGTCTCTTATTTGGATAAATCCACATTCTACTGCAGCACCCAAAGTGATTACCACAGTTTGGTATTGGGAATAGCCAACAGTTCTCATTTTGGCTGTCTCTCAAGAACAAGAATGTGGCTTAAAGTCTCAACATAGGGTTACTTAAGAATATATTTGGAAGAAGACAAAAGAAAGCAGAGATTTGAAACTAATTTGTAATTCTCGCTTTGTTTTGTTTTATTTTCCTTGTTTTCATCTGTTATCAATGAAACCCTTGTATTTTGGATGAATGTAGGAAGATAATAGACATGATTGTCTCACGAAGTAACCATGTACCTTTTTATCGTCTTCATCCGTCATTATCAGGAACTCGAGAAATGTCCAGCTGCTTGTGAAGAGCCATTGTTCCACTCTTTTGTTCACCAAAACCTTCATCAGTACCATTAATTTCATGTTTACATGAATTTCAGTTTGCTTGTTATCTGCTTTTATCTTCACATTATTATTTACTTTTGGAAAAAGGAAATCCATGGCTTGATTGTAGCCCTGATGAATTAGCCCACCACACCGCAGCCCTCTACCAAAGCCTCTTCCTCTTTGTAGCTCAAGCAAAACTGGTAAATATTGGAGAATATGATTTATATTGAGAAACTAAATCTTACAAGCTTAAATTTTTAAGAAAATTGAAAAGTTGGCATGGTATTAGAACCTCAATTGGTCATATATTTATTTCCTCAATTTATTAAATTCACAATGAAGCCCAAAAAGAGAGGCTACACTTCCTATAAGTCCAAATTTTAGGAAAATTGGTAGTTCGATAAATAAATGAGGAATGACATGAGGAGTGACTTCCTAGGTATTACATGCATGTAGAGCTAGGTAACTGAAAAGAAATATGTTTAATCTCTCTCTCTCTCTCTCTCACCATGATTTTAACTACCAAGTGGAATGGCAAAGAACCAAATTGACGGAGGAATACGTTTATTTCCAACTTTCCATTTTTTTTCTAAGGAAAAGAAGGAGACCAACCCAAATTGATTGAGGAATACAATTATTCCCAACTTCCCTTATATTTTCTAAGGAAAAGAAGGAGAACAACTTTTTAACATTTTCTCTTTTCTTCTTTACTACTATTATTATTTTTTTCTTTATCCAAAATGTAAGAAATTCATTTTCTTTAATATATTTTTCTTTTTTTTCCTTTCTTTAGTAGTTTTCAGTAACTAACTCCCGATCTTATTCTACTGATAATGTCTAATTTAGATTCAAGAAGACACTAAGGAAATCAACATTATTATTCACATAATTCACAGACCGAGCTAACAGATTCTCCTGTCTTCCTCCACTCTTTATGAGCATTACAAATATATTAAGCTTACATCATCAAACCTTCTATGGTTTGTCACTGCAGACTGTAACCTAATACATAATCTTGGAACATCCCCTCAGACTGAATAACAGGAGTGGAATCCCAAGAGTGTGAGGATGCCGATTTTGTGTCAAAGTCATTAGACCACCAAGCCAAGCTGTCCTTGGAGCCATATATTTCAGTCATCTGCTCTTCCTGTGGAAGGAAACCAACCATTTTGTTATTAAGGAAGTCATCAAGCTCAGCTTGAAAGGTTGATACTGCTTGTTGTCCAATGTTGGATTGGTCTACACCATCTGGTTTAGACATAATAGGTGCACCAACCATATTTTCGCTGTTGTAGGCCATCGAACTGTCTGAGGAGGGCAAAACATTTAAAGATTTCTCAAATTCATCTCCCTTTGGATTGTTGATTTTCGGATGCTCTTGTTGAAGTGTGATGGAAGCAGTGGGCGGTTCATAGAACCCAGACTTCTGTTCTTGTCCCATCTGGTCAGAACTAGGTGCGGTATGTTGCATCAGAGGGCTGGGGAGCTCATTCTGGAGGTTCTGGATCAGCTTTTCTTGGAGGGGATGCAGCTTGGGCCACAGTGCAGGATTATTGTAGAAAGCAAAGGGGTGTTGCAGGCTCTGAAGCTGCATATGGAGCTGCAGTCTTTCAAGGGCAGAATTGCTTAAGGCCTGTGAATATGGATTATCTTCTACACCAGTTGCATCTTTAGGGTCCTGACCTGCAACCGAAAGTCGATTGAAATGAGATTGTTTACGCTTTCCAAGCAACTTCTTCTTCAGTCTTGTGTTCCAGTAGTTCTTAATGTCATTATCTGTTCTTCCAGGCAATTGGGCTGCAATTACCGACCACCTAGAAGTAGAGGAAATTCGAAAAAAGATCAGCTTTTATACCAAGAAGAGAATTTGAGGGGGGGGGGGGGGGGGGGGGACTGAAGGGTATAGAAAGCAAAGCCACATAAAAGGATTTGAATCAATCATGAGCTTAGTAAGTTAGTATATCAGAAAAACCATCATGGACAAAAAAAAGAAAAAAACTGAAGTAACTTAGGCTAAAATTTATAGAGAGAGAAAGAGAGAGAGAGACCTGCTACCAATACTTATATAGAGGTTGCAGATGATGCTGTCTTCCTCTTCAGAGAATCCACCATGCTTGATGTTAGGTCTCAAGTAATTCAACCATCTCAGTCTGCAACTTTTTCCACATCTCTTAAGTCCTGTGAATTAAATTAATTTCCACCAGAAAGGCATACAAATAACTTTTAGAATGTGCAAAATTCCAAACAGGAAGAAAGACACAGATAAAAAAGAGAGGAAGAGGAGGAAAGAGAGAGAGAGAGAGAGAGAGAGAGAAATGCATGTATACCTATTTTCTGGGGAAGAGCAATCCAGTTGCCTCCAGTACCATATTGCTCAATGTAAGTTTTAAGCTTAGCATCCTCTTCAGGAGACCATGGTCCCTTCTTCACATTGGCTTTGTCACAGCATGGAGCTCGACCCATCTCTATGTTTTCCTCTTTCCTCTCTTTCCTCTCTTTCCCCAGCTAATCTGATAGAATATATCAGAAGAAAACTGTCTCTGCTTGTTTGGAAAATCTGCAAAGAGGAAGACCGACCTTTATAGGTAGGAAGAGTGGCTGATGTGATGCTTATGGGGACAAAAAAGTCTTACACCTCACCCTCTCCCTTCTCAATATTCAAATATCTCTCTTCTAGGGTTTGTTCAAGGTCGTCTCTCTCTCTCTCTCTCTGCCTTTTGGATTAGTTCGCTTATACAACCAGACAAAGTATAACACGAATTTCTTCTTCTCTTATCATTTTAAATTGGGAAGCTTCTTCCTTTCATTTATTTATCATTTGAATCCAATGCTACAGGTAATATGAGCAAAAAGAAGCCTCCATCCTCTATGCTTCTTGCCAACATCCTCTATGCTTCTTGCCAACATCCTCTATGCTTCTTGCCAACATCCTCGATATGTAAGAGAAATTTACACGGCCATTGGCCGTCCTGAAATTTTAATGAAAAAGGAATATCAACCCCCTTGACAATACCAAATTATAATCATCTGAATTCGGATGCATTTTTCTAGACCATGCATTGCTGTACATGGTTCTTGATGAGTGTTTCTTAGGGAAAACAAAACAAAACACATCCCACCAATTCATTTTTCAATGAAGCGAGTTTCGGAAAACTTGCATAACTATAATATGGGGGTGCCCTAGACAAAAGTAGACATGGTCACACAACATGTTAATGTCATTTCTACCAAAACCTTCACAACTAGGCAGGTTCAAGGTCTTGCAAAAAGTGTGTTGGGTAGGTTTGAATCGAGATTTCGCCCTCAATTATCCGAGTTGCAGCCAATCAGAGCATCACAAGGTTCTCTAATTATTGAGGAAAGAAGAACCCTACTGGCCAAGTTGGCTAGGGTTTGCATTAAAGTATTGAGGGAAGGCAATATTTAAGGAGAATGGAAGAAAACACCAAAAGGAAAGGCATGAAAATTCAAAGCTTTTGGAGAGGAGCACCATTCATTGACCTCGGTTTCATACTCTAATATTTGTATGAGCAATTTTATATTGAAGAATACATGAAAGAGGTCAAGAACCCCACCCACACAGAAGTAACAAGAGGAAAACTATCAAAGTTTGAAAGCACTCACTTCTACAAATACTAATTTCTTATTCATCAAATGGAGTCAGATCTTTGGGATGAAGAAAACATGCTTCTGCTTGTCTTTCTCTCAACCCTAGAATCTCCGCCCATTGGCACTGCATTTCATCATCAGCAAGACCAAAAACTTAAAAAGTCTCTAAGGAGAGCTGGTGAAGGTGGTCCTGATGATAAGAGGATAAACATGGATCACTACTGACTAAATACAAAAAATAATGTGGAATTATTGTACTAACCCTTGCTAGTTTTCGATCCGCTCATCAAAAATTGGTCTAACAGGCCTGTTTCTTATATATATATATATCCTTTACCTTTTTTGGTAGCAAATGGTCTGGTCGAGCAGAGACATCATGACAGCTGCCTTCTTCCTACAGAGTTGCGAAATAAACTTGATTTAGGGTTACAATGAAATTGTTGTGAATTGTGATGAGTGTACGTAAGTTTCAAATCTAGCCTTTGAGGAATTTTTTTTTTTTTTTTTTTTTTTTTTTTGGAGTCTTTGGCAATTAGAAGCTAAAATTGAAGCCAGATCATAAATTCAAGTCAAAAATGGTATTTGGAAAGTCTGAAACAACTTCCAAAATAAGCCAAAATGGGAATTCCAGGCCACATTAATTTACTTTTTCAAGTTAGAAACCCATTTTAATAAATAAAAATATCTAAAACACGTGTATAAATTTTAATGGAACTTTAAGACTTATGGTAAGTTTGATTCGAGAAAGTACTAATGAAAGAAAAAAAAATGCTATGAAAAATTATATTCTCATATTTGGTTTCATCACAAAAAATATGAAAAAAAAAAATTAAATATAATTAAAATTAGTTAGAAAATTATACATTTTAAAATTATTTGAAATTTATATAATTGAGGAAAATAAGTGAAATAAATATGAAGAAGCGTACAAAAATAATTTATTAACTTTGAATCTATTTTCTATTTTCCTTAGTTTTTTATTTCTTTCCACTTTTCTTCTTTATTTTCTTCCCTTTATATTTTTCTTTCTGAAAACAGAACATAACCTAAAAGAAAAACTGTCAACTTTTTTGAAATCAATATATATCAGGTTTTAGTTATTTATTTTTAAGAAAACAAATTATTCTCTATTTATGATCTTACTCACAAGAGCTTGTGCCCGTAAAGATTAATGTTTGGAAAAGAATGTCCTGAAATACTTTGGAGAACTACTATTTCATAACTAATATAAGTAGTTCCAAATATATATGAAATTTAATTGAAGGTTGTTTTACAACCCCGACTTTGAGTTGTTAGGCTAATTAATATTTTTTTTAAAAAAAAACTACAGAATTAATGGATTAAGCTTATGCATTTAAAGGTTCAATCAGGCAAACACAAATACGCACAAATCTAGCATGTCACAAGATGTTATCCTCTTGTTATTCCCGAACCACCCATCCCTTCCTTCCCCTTCGCCCGGCCGGTGAGGTTTGATGGAGATTAGACCTTTCAAACGAATAAGTATTGAAATGATGGGAAGAAAAGAGAGTATCAAATTTAAGAATTTTAGGTGAGGATCATTACAATGAGAATTAGATATCAATCCCTTGTCTTCACAAACTCTTGGATAAAGTTTAATTACCTATGCAAGTTCCCAGTATAAATTTTTCTTAATCTTTTTCAAATAAAAGCAATAATATCGAAACATGACAAATAAATTCTCTTAAAACATTAAGTTAATATTTTCTTTTAATGACAAGTTATATTTGTTAGATTATAAAATTTGAATCAGTTTTATTATGTTTTGCTCGGAATGTTAGGAGTACTTGGTACTACGATCATTGGAGGAACAATACCTAACCCTCAGGATGCTCCAAAGTCTTTTCGATTGCTCGTTTGAAAACTACGATCTTTGGCTTTGGAATTGAATCATTTCCTTGTATCTAAAAAGAACTTCCATATTAATAAGAAGGAAGTTTAATCGAATTGAACTGAATCAGAATTTTTCTTTTATGATTAATCGCTATAGACATCAACAACTCCGAATTGAATCAGTTTCCCCTCAACAAATAAGTGTCCGAGTTGCCTGATCAACTCGTAGGGGTCGAGCTCCCTACTAAGCTCATAGGTATCAAGCTACTCAGTTAGCTCATAGAGGTTGAAGGGGATAGTCCTCTTTGAAGAATTTTTTTTTTTTTATGATAATTGACGAGTTTATCTCTATTATATATTTAAACCTTTTTTGTTTAAAATTTTATTTTTTAGAAAGTATAGCAATAACCGAAAGTTTTACTATTGTAACTCTTTTTATTCGTTTTTATTAATGGATTATTGAGTGTTAGTGCACTCCATGGATGTAAGGATACATTAATCGTCGAATCACATAAAAATCTTGTTTTTTTTCTTTATTTTCTATTTGTGTGTATACGTGGTTTATTAACAATAGTTATATGTTTTTCTTTTATATTCCATGGTGTGGATACATTTTTTTCTTTAAGATGCATGGTAGTGCTTACACTATGCATAATTTGTTATGGGTTTTAAAAATGATATTGTCACACGTAGGAGAGATTTTCCCGCCTCTACATTACTTCAGTACTTCAATTTTAGTGTGAGGTAATTGGTTCCTGCAAACCTTATTTGCTACATCTCCCTCTTTGTCAGGGATCAACAAACTCATAATTAATAATATTTATAAGTAACATAAGTATTTTCCGTTCACATGCCATTTTCTTTGAATCATCAATTATTTAATATATAGGAATATAAATCACGGTCAGCCTAAAACCTAAGCTCTGGTGAATCTAAGGATTTGATAACGTAGCTATTAAATTATTAATTTAACCTAAAAATGTAAGTTATTAAATACTCAAATTAAGAATCTCAATAAAGAAAAGAATTTGATAACTTTACCATGTGCATCCGATGATTACGGTCTCCCTCTTTTCCAAGGATCATGGGTTGAAAGCTCTTAAAGTTTACTCAACCTCTCCTTATGAGCTTCAATAAATTAAGCTTTAAATATGTTTTCCACCCCCTTTCCTTCTTAGTCACATGATTCTTATTGTTTCATAATTAAGAGTTCAATTAAGGCCTAAATTTTCTTAAATTGTTTCCGCAAGGCTTCCAAAACCAACATACACATCTTTAAACGATCAATTTTTAGTTTGAACACAGTACTCACAATGACCTTCAATCCTAATCTATAACCTTGCTCTAAACTTAAAAAAAAAAAAAAGAAAAAAAAAAGATATAAAGAATCTAGTCAAAAATGTTTTTGAAAACATGTTTCTAATTTTTAAACACAAAAAAGTTAGTTTAATATTAATCTAAAGTGTTTTCAAGAATTTTTGTATAATATTTTGATAAACGATTAAAAATATAGAGAATATTTTGAGAACTTTTGCATTACACATATATGTACCATTATGAAAAAAAAAAAAAAAAAAGTCAAAATTCCCTAACAAAATTGTATTTATGAAGGCAATTAAGAACTCTTTAGAAGAACTAATCTTAAAAAGTATTTTTTGATAACAATTTTCAAAAACATTGCAAAAAAAAGTCCCATAATGGTTACAAGTCTCCCAACACAATCAACCTCCATAATTAATCTTATCTACAAGTGCCACATATCTGAAACAACCCATGTTAGCAAGTTCCAACTTAAATTTTCATCCTTATTTTAAATTAACAATGAACACTTTATAGAGTATACTTATGGGAGGGACTTATTTCTAAGAGCTTAATTGGTTGCATGATACTATATGCCGAATGGAATGTTAGTTGTAAATATGTAATTAAGAATATTGTCATCAAAGATTACTATAAGATCATGTATCATTCGTCACTAGGGTTGACAAACATGAAATATAGACTCATGGATTATGTATCATCATATGTTAATGATATGCGAAGTTGCTTGAAAAAAGACAAAATATAATGACTTTTTGATTAATTTGGATTGAAAATAAGTAGCACCCAGGTGCCTTTTACGTAAAATAATCAACAAGTATGCTACTAACAGACGCAGTTGCTGAGCTCAATGTGGCCTCAACCCCTTCTCCAAGTTATCTAACATTTGTCAACCCATCTCTCTTTTTAAATTTTTTTTACTAACAACCCTGCAACCTTTTAGCATCCAATGAATTGACTTTGCTCTTATCACAATTATTTTGATTCATCTTTATGGAGGACAAGCCTCCTTGGAAAGACCACTGTTGGGGGCTCAATTATTGCCAAATGCAATTCTTTAAGGACCTTTTCTAGATCACAAAAATATTGGAAATATGCTAAATAAATAATAAAATAAAATTCTACTTTTCTTGTTTGATTTACCATAAAAAAAAAGAATTATAAATTCATTCTCTACATATAAAATAGAAGAAAAAAAATTGGAAGACCATTTGAGTAGATTTATTATAGAAATTTATTCCTTATATAGAATAGGAAAAAATAAAAATAAATTAGAAGAATATTTGAGAAAGATTTATTAAGTTTAAATATATTTTTTCTTTTTTCTTTCTCCCAATATTTTCCTTACAACCTTCCAAACAAATTTGGAGTTTTTATGTTTTTATGTTAAAGGGAATAGCATTTAAGACATGTATGAGTAAAAAGTTGTGAAAGAAAAAGAATACAAATTATTATTATTATTTTTGGTCTAGGTGAAAAAGTTAAGAAAGAAAAAGATTATATCATATCAAAATAAAAAAATAAAAATTAAAAAAAAATCTATAATCTTTAAAATCCTCAAAACCCCAATTAACAAACTAATTTGCAGCCTCAAAAGTAGTAAAACGTGTACTTGATTACTCACATCTAAAAGGCACTTTGATTTAAATATAAAAAGGAGGCTACACCTATAATCTCCTTTTTATTTACATAAAATTATGCCCCTCAACTCAACTGCTTCCATAAGATTGAAGACATTTGGGAAAGTCCACTTTTAAAAATTGGGATCTCTGATTTACCAAACCCAGAGATTAGAAATTTACATCGAGGTTTACACGTGTAAGGAGTGACCTGGCACGTGGGAAGATTGACCTTAAAACGTAGGTCAAAGGCGCGTATTAGGTAATGTCGATTGGCGTCATAGAAATTGGCCTTAACAGAGTTGGTGTCACCCCATTATATAAATCAATGGGTTTATACCCTTATCGGAGAATCAAGTCAACTGGATATTTGAATGTCTTTTATTTTTCCTTGGTTTGGTAGCTATTGGGGCCTACCATAATCACCCAATATTCTAAATCTTGAAATCACTCTTTCATACTATGTGTTAATTCCTTTATATTTTAGGTAAAAAGTTTAAATGTCAATTTTTCAATTTTTTTTTAAAAAAAAATTAAATTACTTTTTATCTCCATTTATTGGCTTCTGATTTTTTTTAATTTTTTTTTTATGAATTTCACATTGGTAAAAGTGTAATTTTCCTTTTAAATTTTTAATGATAATTGTAGTTTTTTTTTTTTTTTTTTTTTTTTGTATTTCCCTACAATCACAAAAAAATTTAAAGAAAAATATGAAAAGAAATAAGCCCACAAATAAAACTAATGTTTTAAAAATCTAACTAGATCGGTCAATCAAACCGTTCGATCCAATTCATCATTTGAGTTAGGAACAATACAGTTAAATTGTTGACTCGATAAAATTTAAGAGGAAGACTAGACCTATGGATCAGTTCAAAGAGTAAACATAATACCACTCTAATGCTTAAGTTTGATTTTTTAGATTGCAAAACAATAAATAAAATATTAATTTTCCTTTATCCAAATATTCACAACAAACCAAAGAAAAATATTTGAATTTCTTCCCCTTCCTCTTTCCTTCAAGCCACGTTTGTCTCCAAAAGAATTTTTCAAAAAAAATAAATATATATATATATCTTATACATATTAAGGATAAAAAGAAGAAAATAATTTCCTCTTGTTAAAAATAAAAAAAAAAAAGGTTTAAAAAACTAATTCTTTAATAATTTAATTTCCTTTCTTTCAAATTTTTCATAGACAATCAAATTTAAAAAATTATAATTTTTTCATAAACAATCAATTTTCCTATCCACCATTATTGTACAGCTAGGTATAAAAGGTTAATCAACACCCTGTACAATACACAGAATGAAGCAGCAGCGAATCAGAACTGAGACAAACTGGAGAAAGAAGCCCTTCCTGGGGTTTGGTAGATGCTCTCATTTCGGCATTTTGCACCAAAAACCTTACAAACAAACCATAAAAAGACCCTGAAAACTTAGCAAAGAAGCTCAAACCCAAAAAAGGAAAACACAAAGGGCTGATATCCTTCCAATTTGACCTTCTAAAACATAGAGCCACAAGGTTAATTAAACCATTCTCCCATTTCCCACTAGAAGTTTGTTCATTTCCATCATCCCAGATCTATAGTCTGATATTTAATCAATCAACACACAATATAATTGATTTACAGACAGCATAACTTCAGACTCCAGTATGAATCTGTTAGGACAAAGACGGTGGAAGAATCCTAATAGATAAGAAAACAGGCTTCTTACTACAAAAATATCATTATACATCTTACAGCTACTAGAGAGAGAGTTAATGATGAATGAAAAACCCTAGGTATATTATAAAAATATAAGTGAAGAATCAACAAAGAATATCTCATGAATCCAAGTTCCAAGTTTCATCCATAGTTATAGAGCATAATGCATATCATTATACTCTGAAGATGAAGTTTAGAACACTCTATTAGAATAAAATTTATATACACATCCTTCCATGGTAGCTTGGTTTCTCCTCGAGGACATATAATAGAGTATTATAGAAAGCACCCATGTCGTTAAGATTGGTGCCACCATCCTAATCATGTTCAAAATAATGGACCTGCAAAGGAAAGTTAAAAACGTTTCATATCCGACTATTTTCAATGAACAGAAGATTCTAAAAGAGTGATATAAATTGGAAAAACTCACATTTCAGTTGTGCATTGCAGCTCTTCTTGTCGCATTAGGTAATTTTCCCTACTGTAATGCAGTTCAGAGTTTTGGAGTGCATATATAAGTGTACTCTATAAAGAACAAATATCATTTCATGGGAGTACTATAAAAGTTTCATTTCATTCAAGATGGACGAAGGCATAGTGTTGCATTATTAGCCTGTGCATACACAGGGAACCATTAGGTGACTATAAAAAGCAAAATCTAGATTTCTTATTTCACTTTTGGGCTACTGTACAGGGTAGGCAAACAAACCGGTTGCAAGTCCAGCATCATTTTGTAATTGGGGCATCAGCCATATTCCTCAGCTTTTGAGAGATTTCTGAGAATGATGGCCTCTCTGCTGGATCGGAAGCCCAGCAACTCTCCATCAAATATTTCCATTCGGGTTCACACCATCTTGGAATTTGTGGACGTAATGTGTTGTTCACGATTCCTCCTATAAAAGAAGAGGAAAGAAAGAAACAGAAACAAACAAATGAATTAGAGATTGTGTACTAACACCCAGGTTACTGTGATTGCCAACTACTTTATTAGGTTTTGGTCCCTTTCTATTTTAGTCTCATACATACACAACTTGAAGTTTAGAAATATGCTGTATCAAAAATCACACCCTTCTAAAAGGAGAAATTATTCAAAATCAATCTCCTCAAGATGTATAAGTTTCCCCAATCCTAATTCAGAAAATATCAAAACGAAAGGTATTATATAACTAAAGCATTAACTTCAACGTTGAAATGTCAAGATGATCTTGAGGATGAAAGGCAATTGGAGATATTAATTGAATGTCCTACATGTTTCAGAGTGACCATTACTTCATGGGCAACATGATGAGGATGAATATTCAAGATATATATCAAGAAAAGGAATTAGTATTAATTGTAATTAAAGTAGGATTATTATTACTTGGAATTAAATTAGGATTAATATTTGTTGGAGTCTAATTAGGATTAGCTAGTTGAGTTATAATATAATTAGAATTTGAGTCATGATAGGTTATTAGAGTCCTAGTAGAATAGGTTATTAGAGTCCTAGTAGACTTTGGATTTCTTAGAGAAGCCTATAAATAGGCTAATCAATGTAAATCAAAGGAATGAATTTTAATGAATAATATTATACTTTCTTTCATTGCAAGATTGCAACCTTCAATGGTGAGACTCCATTGATTTTCTTCTAGGTGAGACTCCTAGAAGGCCTTAGTGAGACTCTAAGGTTTTCCATCTTTTCTTCATTGTTTCTTCTTTCTCTCTATTTCTTATCTTATAATTTTCTCTACCATAAAGTTTATTCCTTGTTCCTCTCCTTACACCCTAAAAATAAAACCCTAGCCCACCTACCCTTGAGTGTAGGCAACCATCCTAGGGTTGTCCTACATCACAACATCTACCCACCTCACTCACATAACAGCAAACGCAAAGATTATGTTAGATACTATTTCATGAATCATCAACCTATGATATGGGAAGGCAAGTAAGGATATTATGTATGTGTTCTATCATCATACATGTAGTTAATAAATTTTATAGGTAAAACTTAGGTGTCATGGGTGAAGCTCATAATTTTCTTGTTGAATATAAATATAGTGAATCACAAGCCCTCCCAAGAATCATTTAAGAGGAAAAACATAATGCGAATACTATTGCAAAACCTTTGGTCAGTATATGCTCTTTAAGTATATCCTAGATTCCTAGGAATTTTAAGTAGATTATGAGTCAGGTTTCCTTTGTACAAAGTATTTTTTAAAATTTTCATGCTCCTTTGTTTGATAATTAAAAAAACGACATTACTTCTCGTGTTGCATATTCTTCAAAATGTCATGGGTGTTCACAAAGGAACGATGATGTCATAGGGTACCATGAGATAGATGAGCGGACATTCCCTTTAGAGTTAAGGCACAAACCAGAAATCACAGTAACCAATAATACTTCAAAATTCAGTGTGGTCACAGTAAGTGGCATATGGTCCTAAGTTGAATCCTGCTACTGATGATACCCTGAATTTACCCAATGCTGGTTGTTGCGGGGTGGTCAATACCCCGAGGTTTGGGTCCCCATGGAGAGTCCTAAGAGCTTGGTCATGGAAGATTCCTCAATTATAAAAAATAAATAAATAAATAAATAAATAATACTTCAAAATTCAATTTAGATTAAATTAGAGTATCAAGAGATGAAGATCTTATGTTCACTGTGCATGTAATGATAGCCACCTAGCAGCACATGCTAGTATTAAATCTTCATATCAAATTAACACAATTCAAATGTTGATTGGATTTTTTTTTTTTTTTTTTTTATAGGAAACGACAAAGGAATATATTGATAAAAAGGAAGTACAAGAGAAGGATGAGGAATCCTTCCACAAGAGAAAAACAAACTACAAGGAATCAAATATAAGAAAATACAAAGAAAAAACAAGCAAACACTCTAGTTAGACCAACTCATTGGGATTACACACCGCTAACCAATCAAGTTGTAACACGTTAAGAGGAATCCCCTTAAAAACCTTAGAACAAAAAGCCCAAAGAGAAGCTAGGAAACAAATAGAATCCCAAAGATTCTCTGAATTCTTTGCTTTATCCTCAAAAATCCTTACATTTCTTTGCCGCCACACCACCCACATTACAACGATGCACGCATCTTGCCATAAAACAATCCCTCTCTTAGAAGATCCAAAACCATTAAAATTAGTAGATAACATGTCAGAGATGCTCCTTGGGGGGACCCAATCCATCTTTGCTAATTGAAATAATCTGTGCCACAACCCCATCGTCAAAGAGCAATGGAGAAAAATATGATCTACTGTTTCTCCATGCTTCATGCACAACTTACAAATGTCGGGACTAAGTGCTTTGTAGAGTCTTCTCAACTGTAGCAAGTCATAAGTATTAACCTTCTTGTGAGCCACCAACCAGACAAAGGATTTGACTTTAAAGGGGACTTGAGAATTCCAAACGAACTTAGTAGGGAAAACTGGAGGCGAATCAGAAAATTGAGATAAGGCAAGAAAGAAATATTTGACTGTAAAAAATTCTGAAGGAGATAAAGACCAGGATCTCATATCTGGAACAGAAGGTGATATATGTAGACAATCAAGAGACCACATAAGGCCTTCTAAATCTTCTATCTTAGAATCGGAAAGATTTCGACGAAAGTTAAAGTTTCAAGAGAATGGGCGAGTAGATACAAGAATTGAAGAAATAGGAATATTTTTATCCATGACTACACTAAGTAGTCTTGGATATTGGACCCCCAAAGGTTGGTCCCCCCACCACAAGTCTTCCCAGAACCAAATTCTATCCCCGTCTCCTACCACAAACCGAGTAAACTTGGAAAACTCTTAGGAGACTTGTGCAATGGTCTTCCAAGGACAACGATGTAACCATCTGACTATATTGTTGACATCCCAATCATTGGAGTGTGATCCATAAATGCTTAAAATAACCTGATGCCACAGAGCTGAACCCTCTCTAGGACATCTCCACAACCACTTCCCTAAGAGAGCGAAATTCCTTATAGAAATCTTTCCAAATCCCAATCCCCCTTTCGTCTTTGGCTTACACACTACATCCCAGCTAACTAGATGATCTCTTTTTGATAAAGATCTACTCTAATATGTTTAAAAGATATCCAAGAATTGGTTGTGATACCGATTTGTGCTTGGATATGTGGATGAGTATATGTCATGCTCAAGGTCAAAGAATAGATTTGATGGTTCCTACACTTGCATTCACTTGATTAATTCAAGATACAAATCCCTAATCACGTTGGTAGAGGGCCCAAAATAATAATTCCTGAAATGTAAAGTAAAACATACTCGGGATAATAGATGGGTCTATGGTTGTGAAGTTGGATTATGGATTTAGTTCTCACACGTGAAGTACAAGTATTGAGGAAACTTCCAAATGGGCAACTGAAATTTTGGATAGCAACTAGTTTAGGCTTTGGAATGTTTTGGTAAAAGTCAAAGGTAGAAGGGACAAAAATGGGGTTCTAGAGGTTAGAAAACCAAAGACAATGGCTGGTTGCTTATGGAAACATTATATAGCAGCCCTACAAATAAAAGATAACAAGGAAAAATTACAGTTCTTAAAGAAAAACAACTAAAACCTGAATGATAATTAAAAAAAAAAAATCTCAAGTGAATATAGGAGCTCATCTTAGCCACATAACCAAACAAAAACTCTGCTAAACAGTAAGATCAAGTACTGATACTGTCCATAGATACATTACAAGAGCTCTCAAGATGACTAACAAAGCCTTGATTCTCTTGCATTTGCATCAAATATAAGGACTTGTATCCAATTGTCATATTGTAAACCATATTGTGTTTCTGTACATTGGGAAATAGATAGACAAGGATATGCACATAAATAAGGAGTACATACATACAGAAAAAATAACAATTTTTAACCAACATCATAAAAGATACTAAGGGAAAAATAGATAAATAAAATCTATAATACCACACATGTAGCATTGGACATTAGAGTTCTCATGAAACAACCTTAACAACATATGACAAATAACATGGATTCATAAAAAAAATCCAAAAAATAAACTTAACTTTTTAACTGTAGTTTGATATTCCAAACTTGAGACAAATCTCCAACTACTATACTAAAAAAGAAACGACAAGCATCTACAACCATATACTTGCTTATACTCATATTAAGATTTCTATACTCTTAAATTCATTGTTCCTAGCCCTTCCCTCAATAAGAAGGGAAGATAAATTTAAAAGGAAAAAGTAATATATTAAGAAATCATTCTATATTTATTATCATCCTTAAGGTTACTATTCAGATCATCCGAATTGTACCTGTTCCCACTTAAGATCATGGTCTCTCTTTCTTCCCTCTTTGTCATCTATTTAACCAAATCATGTGTTTCACTCAAATAAAGCTCCCTTCTATTGCAACAATAATTACATTCCAGTTTCGATAGTACACCTTCAACAACACATACACTTCGTCTCCACACAAGATCATCCCCTTTTCTCCCATCATTCAACCCACTTCTAATTTATATTTGATTACCCATTTTTAATATATAATAATTAAAAAGAAAAATTGCATACAAAATTTTTTACTAAGCGCCACAAAAGAGACTTCCTAAAACTTACATTACCGAAAAGCATCCTTTAATCAATAATATAATGATCTTCTTTAAGAAAAAGTTCAAAATTTTACTTTTCCTACTAACGTTTATTGTACACACCGTCTCGTAAGGGCATCCAATTGAATAATCAGATACACCTATGATATTAGTGATAAGCACAGGTCTATATGAAAACTGTCTTGCAACATATATTGAATCATTTAGAATAAGTACATGAAATGGTAAGGTCATTTCGTTGGAAAAAAGAGAAGCCAAGCATGGAATGTTGGTCCTCTATGATTGTTTTGGACTATCAGGAGAGAGAGAGAGAGAGAGAGAGAGAGAGAGAGAGAAATAGAAGGGCATTAGAAAATGTTGAGTTATCAGATCAAAAGCTTAAATCCCTGTTTATGTGTAACTTTCTAGAGTGGACAAAAGGGGGCTTAGAGGTTGGGTCCATGTACATGTTTGATTTTGTCAATGGATTAGGCTGCAAGTAAGGGGAGGGAGCATGTTTTGTTTTTTGTCTTCTTGTTTTTCTTTTTGTAGTGCATTTGTATACTTCTTGTGTACTTTGTGCTGCTTTTCTAAGGCTTATTAATTTTATTGCTCATTTGCCTACCAAAGAAAGAAAGGAAAGAAAAGAAAAAAGAAAAGTAGATTATCGAATATTCCTTACATTGATACCTTCACTTATTCCTTGGAGATATGAGCCTGTGGCCATTAATGAATTCCATGTTTAAAATTGTGGGGAAGATCTGAACTCTAAATTTCTAAGAGCCCTCACTAAAATGTTATCCACATATAATAAAATTCAATGTTTTATTATTCAACCATTAGGATGGATATGTGGTAGTAGAAGATAGATCAAAAAGACAAGGGAATGATGTCCACAAAGTTAAAATGCAAGGTCCAAAAAGAGATGCAATGAAAAAGACATACAATTCACAAAGATCAAACAGAAGTCCTATGGCAAAGAAAGGATCCATGTAGCCAACCACAGGTAGTTGGGATTAAAGTTGTTGCATAAGATGAATAGTTTTAATGCATTAGAATCCACAATCAGAAACAAGTCATTCCAACCCACATGGCTTTGTTATGACACTGCTCATTTAAAATATCATTACATGTCCAAAGCATAAGTCATTACATGAATTTCATAAGTGAACAACCATGACTTAGGTAACAAATCATTTCCTTTTAAATGTTGGCAGTCCATGCACAGAGATATGCACTTGGATCTATACATGAGAGACCAAAATAGGATCAAATCCAACATAATTACATAAATGGAATGCATGATCAAATTCTTAATATGTACCATCTATTCAATTTATGTTCTTCCAACATCTTAAGTTCACAAATAATACTATTCAAATGCAATGTGTTCAAGAACCCTAATTTATTTATATTTTTCAAATCCAACATTAGTACACATTTTAGATACCAACACTTGCACCCCTGCCCAACATAGAAAAATGACATACAGCACCACCCAGTAAACAAAAGGATGATTTCCTTGCCCAGCATTATTCAGGTTATGATCCAAAATAATTGAGGAGAAGGGCTGTGTGAAATACTAGTAAATAAGCTGCAAGGCCAATCCTAATTAAGCCAACTCATTTCCTGGTGGAACTGTTTATTTCTTCCCAAATACCCATTCCCTCCAAAAAGTTCCAAGCAACACATCTACAAGATAAGGAGATCGAAGTGAAGAACTGAAACCAACTAATAAATGAGCTGCATCACCAATCCTAATTAAACCAACTCATTTCTTGGTGGAACTATTTATTCCTTCCCAAATATACCCATTCCCACTAAAATGTTCAAGCATCATTTCTTGGTGGAACTGTTTATTCCTTCCCAAATACCCATGCCCACTAAAATGTTCAGGCATCATTTCTTGGTGGAACTGTTTATTCCTTCCTGAATACCCATGCCCACTAAAATGTTCAAGCATCATTTCTTGGTGGAACTGTTTATTCCTTTCAGAGCAACACATCTATAAGATAGACTGAGCAGATTGAAGCGGAGAACTGGAACCAACTATTTCCTTAATATTATAATAATTAGATGATAATGACCACATGCATATCAAGATCAGGGAGAATAGAAACAAATTACGTTGTAAATGAAACAGAACATATAGTTATGTTTCAATATAGCTCCTACCAATTATAGAAGCACAATGCATATCTGCATAAGGTTCGTCCCCAGTAAGCAATTCCCACATCACAATTCCAAATGAGTATACATCAATCTACAACACAGAAAAAGAAATAAACAAGTAAGAAACAAGATAAAGAATAGGACTTGGAGATCTTAAAGAAGGCCTTGGCAAATATCATATACTAACAACACTAAAAGTTTTTGAATTTAAGATTAATCCCTACCTTTTCTGTTACCATGTTGGTTTTCCCACTAAGAAGCTCTGGTGCCATCCAAGGAAGTGTTCCACGAACACCTCCTGATACTAACGTATGCTGTTTAACCTTTGATAAACCCAAGTCACCAATCTACAAGCATATGAAATGGATAAGCTCCCAAATCCAATCCCATTTAATATATATGATTACTATTAGGTACAGCAAGTAAATATGCAACATAATCTGCTAAAGAATGTCCTTAACAAGAGTCCGACACCAAAAGTTTCATTGTTCTCCCCAAGCATCCTTGTTCTAGGACAAATAATGGAAGGGAATAACATAATTCACAAGATTAGGTGCCGCAGAAAAGCTCAAAAATTAATATTTATAATTATAGCAAACATACCTTGCAAACAGGTCGATGTGGATCTCTCATATTTACTAATAAATTCTCACATTTTAAGTCAAAATGTACAATATTCTTGCCATGTAAATACTCCATTCCAAATGAAGCATCCATAGCTATGATGCGTCTCTTCCGACGATCTATTGTCCTGTTCAATAGCATAAAATTGTCACATTCCACAGGAAATAAATTTTTCATTTCTTTTCAGCAAAAAATGAGCACTTCCAAGTATATGCTTTATAGCCTACATCCTAAAACAGAAGAAAGTTAAAAGGACTCATAAACTGCAATTCAGTAAACCACCATCAAAACAATTACCTGTCCTTTTTCTGCAAAAATTGTTTCAAAGAACCATTAACCATGAATTCTGTCACAGTTGCTAAAGAGCCACCAGGGCCATCACGAACTATACCATAAAAGGAAACGACATTTGGATGATGTAATGAACTCAATATCAAAGCCTCCTTCCAGAAATCCGCGATCTGTAACGGCAAGACGGATAGACAAACAGTCAATGAAAACTGAAGCAAGTGTAATTGGTAATGAACTACAGCAGAACACTGAAGTTGCAAAATTATTCTCATCAGCTTGCTTCCCAGAAAGAAAGAAAAATTCAAAAAATAATTCTAAATAAATTCTATATGTAGAAAGGGCCTGACGATTTGCACTAACATAAGATGGACTCGCTGCCAATTGAAAACATTCCTGTCTATGACAATCAGATACATATGCCTTTTCTTTTATGAGAAACCAATTAAAAAGCAAAAGGGCAATAAGTCCCTTAGCAAGGCTTACAAAGAATGAATGGAAAAAGGGAAAAAGGAAAAAAGAAAAGGAAAAATTAAGGGGCACCACACCAGCATGGAATGATCACAAAAGTGTCCTCCAGCAAGAGACTTCAACTTCCTCAACACACATTTGTCAACAAGCTAAAATAGTAACTAAAATAACGATGATGACATGATAAGGCTCAACAATTAAACCATTATGGAAGAGATCAAATGAGAACTTCAAGGATACATACTTCTAGTTCCTTGTCCTGAATTGTAATTTTCTTAAAAACTAAGCACATTCTTGTTTGTAAGCAAATAAAAAATAAAAAAACTCGCCATATCTGGTACTCAACAACAGCAGAAGTTTACAAGTTCCCACAAACTTACCAAGGCCCAAAAAAATTTTTAAAAATAAAAAATAAAATAAAACCGATAGAAGCTAACAATTAATTTAGTCATATGTCCATTACTATTTTTAGATTAATACATGAGCAACTGCAACGCACATTTACTTACCAAGGTGTGTGTGTGTTATATACTATTATGTCCAACAAGGATTCAGGATTTAACATAATTTGTGGGCCATATATATAAAAAACTGGAATTAAAAATTTATGATGCATAAAACTTAAAAGGACACCTACATCTTACACCATCATTTTCACTAATTAAACAATGATAAAAGAATATGCAAGAGACTACTTTTAAAAGGTAGAACAGACAATACTTTTTTTTTTTTTTTTTTGATTGGAAACGCCACAAAGATATATTAATATAAAAAGAAGTACAAGAAGAAGGATGAGAAATCCTCCCACCAAAGACAACTAAACAACAGGAAAATACACAAAAACAAACGACCTCCCACTAAGGACCAATCCCTAAGGAGAACACACCGCTATCCAATCCAACTGAATCACATTAAGGGGAGTCCCCTTAAATGCCTTGGAACAGAAAACCCAAAGGGAAGCAAGGAAAACAATAGAGTCCCAAAGGACCTCTGAATTCCTTGCTTTATCCTCGAAAATCCTTGCGTTTCTCTCCCACCACACAACCCGAATTAGAGCTATGCTCGCAGCTTGCCACAAAACTACCCCTCTCTTAGAATTACCGAAGCCTTGAAATTTGATGGACATCATGTCATATATGCTCCTTGGGGAAACCCAATCCATCTTAGCTAACTGAAATAGCCTGTGCCACAACCCAATTGTCAAGGAACAATGAAGAAAAAGGTGATCTGCTGATTCCCCGTGCCTCATGCACAGGATTCAAATATCAGGACTAAGGGCTTTGTAGGGTCTTCTCACTTGCAACATGTCATTAGTATTCACCTTCTTGTGTGCCACTAACCAGACTAAAGACTTCACTTTGAAAGGAACTTGAGACTTCCACACGAACTTTGAAGGAAAGTTTTGAGGGGATCCAGAAGATTGAGATAATGCTAGAAAAAAGGATTTGACTGAAAAAAGCCCTGAAGAGGTAATGGTCATAATCTAGCATCTGGGACCGAAGGAGAGAGATACAAATCATCAAGAGAGCGCATGAGGCCTTCTAAGTCCTCAATCTCAGAATCTGAAGGTAGAACAGACAATACTATCAAGAGCATGTCATCTTATGTATAGCATGAGCATATTGAACTGTAGATGAACTCCAATTTTTGTGCAACCCATCACCAATTTTGAGCCTGAACATGTTTAAAACAGATCCCCAAATAAAGCCAAATACTTCCAGACCCAGTGGCCCACACAACAGACATCCCTGCACCACCACCCAAACATGAGAGAGAGAGAGAGAGAGAGAGAGAGAAGGGACGCGGGAGGGGGGTGGGTAGTTGTCCAAGCCGAAGTGTTTTACTTATTTCTATCTAATAAAATACAAGTATAGTTCCTTATTTTATTTCAAAAAATAAAGAGTTGATCAACTGGCCAAGGAAACGAGGGACAACCTTGGCTGCAGACTCTTGAAAAGGAATGTATTTAGATGCATAAGGACATAAAGCAAGAGATTCAAAACTCTTGTAGATTCTTTAAATGAGACTTTTCTGGTTTGTTATATAAATTTAAACATGAATTCTTTCTACTCCTTGAGGTGGTACATTCTTCTGGGCCTCTTAGAGGATTCTGAGTGAAGATGAATCATATTTTTTTGAATGTCCTTTCCACACTAACAATCTCAACTTCCCTTTCAAATTATTTTCTTCTGCTTGTAGCATCTTTCTTTATTCCTTATCCAAACTTCAAACACAGATCAAGGGCATTTACAGAACGCAAAGAAGCCGACATAGGAATCTGAACTATGTAGAACCCACTAAGAATATGAACAGTGTGTTTGAGATGCATCTATACAAATGCATTTATGTGCATGTGTCAGTGAGAGAGAGGCTTAAAAGAAATAAATAAATAAAGGAGCAATATGCTAATAATTACTAAGAACAAAGCATTTAGTAAGAACAGCAAAGCATTTGTAATGTCCTTTGTAAATAAGAGGAATAGTTTTAATTTTTAGAAAACAATGTAAATGGTCAAAATATGAACTGAAATTTAATAAGAGTTAAAGAAATGTAGGGGTATTTATTATACATAAGCCATAAACTTTAAATAGGTCTTCTAGGTTAACTTGAAGAGTTCATTTAAATGGTTTGGGGGTGTAGAAAACCCCACTGATTCTGTATCATTGCTTCACAGATGTCAACCTTATGTATGTCCGGCATCAGATATATCCAACTTATTGGTTGAGAGTACAATGAGAAGGATGCACCAAATATAAGTCTCAAATTATTAAGGTACACACCTCAGCAAACTCTACATGACAATGTCCCACCATATGACACGTGCAGTGTTGGTGTCACATCTAAAAGACTTTACATGACCTTGAAATTTAATCTGTTGAGAGACACTAAACTCTTAGCTTTTGGTGTTGAACTTATAATCTGTACATGATGCACAAACATTGAGTCATGGCAAACCTCTAGCACAATCCATGCATCTCACATGCCAATTATTATTTTTTTTTTTTTTTATAGGCAAATAAGAGGATGTATTATAAAAGCCTAGAAAGGCGAAAAGAGTACACACAAAGTATACAAGCAACGCCCAAGGAGCTAGGCCAAAAAGAAAGACCTTTCTTCTATCTAGACAAAAGTCATTCTATAAAGTCAAACAAGGACAAAGAATGAGTCTCTAAATATACCCTAACCCAATTCACAAAAGTGTACAAAAAAAGAGAGTTTTAGAGCTTGGTCGGTACGTTCATTGTCATTGAACACTCTTTCATTTCTCTCCCTCCATAATGTCCACATTAAACAAAGGGGAGCAGCCCTCCAAGCTTTTTCCTTTCCCTTACTCACAGAAGCACCATGCCAAGCTATCAAATTCCTTTTGATTGAGGAGTGCAAGACCCACTGCACGTCAAAAAGGGAGAAAAGCAAGCTCCATAACATTGTAGCCTTCTTACAGAATAGGAGCAAGTGGTCACTAGTTTCCTCTTCCATTTTACACAAATAACATCTATTTGGTAGTATCCAGCCCCTTCTTTTAAGCTGATCAGTAGTCAAAATTCGGTTCCAAGACGCTTCCCAAGCAAAAAAACTAACTCTCATGGGTGCCCAAGATCTCCAAATGATGCTCCAAGGAAAAGGTTCACTAGAGGTAGCTATGAGGGATCGGTAGAGAGATCTAATAGAGAAGGAGCCATTCTTACTAATCTTCCAACTTAAAGCATCCTCCACATCACTATGCAAAACCAGAGGGTGTATTTTTTGGAGCAAGCCCTCCACCTCTTCCATTTCCCAATCATTAAAGCTTCTTGAAAACAAAGGATTCCAGCTTCCCACCTCTCCTTCCTCTTCCCAAGCATCACATACCCATTGATTCTTATTGACCGCCAATCTAAATAAGTTGGGGAAGGCATCCTTCAAAGCTTGGTCCTCACACCACAAATCCTTCCAAAATTTGACCTTCCTCCCATTCCCCACTATAAAGCGGGATCTTGAGCGAATGATTTCCCAATCTTTTCTGATGGCTTTCCACAATCCCACACCATAGGCACCCCTCACTTCTTTAGAACACCAACCTCCCTCTTCTTCCCCATATTTGTCTATAATTACTTGTTTCCACAAAGAATTCCTTTCTATAGCAAATTTCCAGTTCCATTTCCCAAGCAGGGCTTTGTTTAGGGCCACAAGACTGCGAATACCCAAGCCTCCTTGTCTCATATCAGTACAAACCGCGCTCCAATTCACCAAGTGCGGTTTCTTCTCTAAAGCGCCACCGCCCCACAAGAAGTCTCTTTGGATCTTTTCAAGTCTTGCACACACCTTCCACGGAATAACAAGGAGAGACATTAGGTAAATAGGGAGGCTTGAAAGGGTGCTTTTTATCAAGGTAAGTCTTCCCCCTTTGGAAAGATATTGTCTCTTCCACAAGGACAAGCACTTTCTGAATCTCTCCTCCACTACGTCCCACACCCTTGGAGATTTGAAAGGAGCACCCAAGGGAAGTCCCAAATAAGAGGAGGGAAGATTCCCAATTCTACACCCCAAAACCGAGACAATATTCTCCAGATAGTCAACCCTTCCTACAGGAATCACCTCACTTTTATCCCTATTCACTTTTAACCCTGAGATCACATCGAACCATAAGAGCACCCAACTCAAGTAACGTAGCTACCCACTGTCAGCCTTGCAGAATAAAAGGGTGTCGTCAGCAAACAGAAGATGAATCAAATCCCTTTCTATTCCGTTATTGTTTCCCACCTTAAACCCCTCAATGAAGCCCCCACTTCTGGCTCTGAAGAGCAGCTGGCTGAGAACTTCCATGACTAATAAGAAGAGATAAGGGGATAAAGGATCCCCTTGTCTCAAGCCCCTAGTGCTTCGAAAAAGTCTGAAGGGGTCCCGTTAATCAAAATTGAGAAGTTGGTTGTGGAAATGCATCAACTGATCCAATTTATCCACTTCTGCCCAAACCCCATCTTGGACATAACTGAAACAAGGCAATCCCAGTTGACATGATCAAACGCCTTCTCAATGTCTAGTTTCAGGAGGAGTCCAGGGATGTTAACCTTCAGCCTAGAGTCTACTGCCTCGTTTGCAATGAGAGCGGCATCCAGAATCTGCCTATTCCGAATGAATGCATGCTGGTACTCTGAAACCACCTCCCCAATAGCTTGTTTCAGCCTATTAGCCAAGACTTTGGCGAGTAATTTGTAAAGGCTCCCTACCAAGCTTATTGGTCTGAAGTCTTTCAGCTCTTCCACACCCCCCTTTTTTGGATTAAGACGAGAAAGGTGGAATTTAAGCTCCTCTGGAAAGTGCCAAGGCGGAAAAACTCGTCAAAAAAGGCCAAAATCTCAGCTTTGGTAAAATCCCAGGAGAATTGCCAAAAGGCCATGGTGAACCCATCCGGACTTGGCGCTTTATCTCCAAAGAGGCTGTAAAGGGCTTCAAAAACTTCTTTTTCTGAAAAAGGCTCCTCTAAGCTTCTGGCCCTTTCAGATCCCAATATACGAAACTATAGATTCCCCATCCTCGGTCTCCAATCCTCGGTTTCCGCTAACAAAGTCCTATAAGCCCTACACACCCCATCCTTGATATCTTCCGCACTAGTAAGGGAGTTTCCATTAATGTTCACCTTGGATAAGAGGTTCTTTCTCGCCCTGGCATTGGCCATCTTATGAAAGAATTTGGTGTTCTTATCCCCCTCCTTTAGCCATGTCTCCCTGGATTTTTGCCTCCAAAAGGTTTTTTCCATTAAAACACACTTCTTATACTCCTCCAAATCCCCCAAACGAGCCTCTGCTTCCTCAGAGGACAGGAGATTAAGACTCAGCTTTGAATCCCAGAACTGTATTCAAGAAAGAGCCTCGGCTTTTTTAGCAGAAACGTTACCAAAAACTTCCTTGTTCCACTTCTTAGGTCCCTTTTAAGGGATTTCAGTTTTTCAGCAAGACAGTGACTGGTAGATCCTACAACCGAATAACTCACATGCCAATTATATACAGGAAAAAACAGGTGCCTAGCAAAATGTGACTGAACCCTAATACATAGAAATTATATACAGCTCACTGAAGGCCAAAGAAACAACAGGGAAAAACAGCAGGTGCTATAATTGCATAATAACCCAAGAAATCTACAAAAATGTAAATAAATAAGGTGGCCTTCGGATGCACTTTATTTTTTTTAATTTTAAAAATAGAAACCCCTATATAAACATAAGAATTCTTGTACAAAAAGTAGAAAGTTACAGTGTGTCCTTCAAAACTGTTTACAAAATTTCAAAAATTTGAGGAAGTGAAAACTTTTTACTTCCTCATAACAAAAAAATTTTAAGAAGTGTTTTCAAGTACACAAAGTTTGTACGTATGTTTTGTAACAGCATTCATACATTTAATATAAGACTATTTTTAAAAACAAAAAATCATATCCTTAAGAGTATGGGGAAGCACCCAAGAAACCCCAGGCAAAGGAAATAACAAAGTCCACAAACAGCAAGCCTTCCCACAGTGCATGAAAATACGTTTAGCCAACACCATTGTTTACATAAGCATCACCAATTCACATAAGTCCAACCCCACCCAACAATAAGCTAATCATTTCTCCAAACTGCTCTCCTATGCAAAGAATCCAACATAGATGTAACCTCAGAATCCCACACTTATTCGCAACAGGAGGCCCCTAAATTTGACTCACATAAAGGCTTCATAGAGAAGCAAACATTTCTAAAGATCTTCCACACCAATCTATCACCACAACCACCTGAAACAACTTCAGAGTGTATACAGTGCAGAAGAAAATTTCAACTCCAACTCCCCATCATTGGACGTTGGAACTCCTTAAAAATATCAGTTCCAGCAGCCCCAACATCCCACCCTATCCCATTCACCCAAGCCTTTTCATGAGCTACCATGCTAAACAAAATTGAGGAACAATCCTTCAAGGGAATTCCTCACATCACACACCACCCAGACCTTGGATCTAAGATCATCTCCCATGAAAATACTCATCCTTAAATGCGAAGTATTTCATCCACTTCTAACGGCATTTGGCAGACTCAAATTGCACACCTTCCTCTTTTCTCCGGAACACCAACACATAAAACTTCAAAACTTGAATACCTTAATATAAGCATCACTCAGCACCAAGTCAATAATGCAAAAAGACTTTTTCATAATGCAAAAAGACTTTTTCATATCTGCTATAAATCCTACAAGGCCTATATTGTATACAGATGGCACCGGAGGAAAACCAACTTCAATGCTAGCAAAACATATAATCTAGACATGGTATAAGCAGATTAGTATAAGTAATCAGTTCAAATTGTTTCTTTTCTTTTTCAGAAATAAGTAAACAACCTCTATTGGCTAAAAAGAAATTGTTTAACACTATTTCAGAACTTTTTCTGAATTTAAAGAGCATCAACAGACATGTCTATATTAGATTAAAATGAAAATATACAGGCTTAAAATAATTGATTTAATCCCATTTTGAAAGTTAAAAAAGATGCTGGGATAGTAAGGAACTAGCTTGAAGCTATCAAAATATCTTGCCTTCAATTTAAGTGCTAATCATGAAATGCAGACTGCTGTTATAACAGCACATACTACTACATATGTGAAACTATCTCTTTCTCGACTTTATATACATACATGAAAAATAATGCAATCATATGCAAAAATCGCACCACTTGGACACCAAAAGTAGCTGATTAAACAAGAAATTATAATTAAAAGGATTCAGTTACTACCAAACGTTCTCTTTCAGATGGTCTCCCAGCAAAGCAGCTGGCTTTGATTCTCTTTATTGCTACATCAGACCCCTTCCATTTTCCATGGTAAACAGATCCATACGTACCAGAACCTAATTCCCGAATCTCCTCCAGATCATCATTTTTTATTGTCTAAAGAAAGAACACAAATTCGAGTTAGGCGGAGGAAATAAAATGCATGAAATAGTAAAAAGACACTAAGATAGAGAAGAGATAACGAAGAGATAAAGGTGTGATTTCCAAAGAGATGTTTTACAAAAATAATGGTGTATATTGGTCGAGAACCTGTAATCCCCTTGAAAGAGCTTCTTCTTCAGCCTTTGTTGGCTCAATCTTGAATGTATTCACATTATCATTGTCAGAATCCAACTCCAAATCCCCCAGGGCATTCTAAAGGACAAAGGATATCTTGAGAAAAAGAAAACATAGTATTAAAGAGCAATCTTTCAGAAAAAAAAGTTCAGTTGACTCACGGCTGTCTCCAATTCGTTTGAAGCCTCTTTAGTTGATGAAGCATGCACTGCATCAGCATTTTCTTGAACTTTAGCTTTCACCTCCTCAGCACTTTCTAATGCAGCCCTTTTGACAGAAGCAATCAACTCTGGTAAGAAAGACAAATTGCTAACATCCAGTTTAGCATCTTCTTCAAGAGGAGCACAATCGTTGACAACAGGTTTAAAAACATTATCTTCAGCTGGTAAGTTGACAGGCTCCAGAGATGCCACCTCACATTTCTTATCTGCATTATTGTTTTTCTCTGGAAGGGAGGTAACTGGCATATCATTATCTTCAACCTTCTCCATGTGAATCTCTTCCTTTCCTTCTCTAAAAGCTTGTTTAGCCTCCATTATAACTGTTTGATTTACATTATTATCATCCCTTGATTCTGGATTGTAACTCAAATTGGCTGAAGCAACAAACTTATCATCCATTAAAGTTGGAGATGAATTTGTGAAATGCAATGGTTCCATAGGAGCAGCAAACTTTAACATGTCAGATGGGGATGGAACAGGACCTGGAGCAAATGGGTGTTGGCCTTCCTGACCATGAGTGTTTGGGTTCAATTTTGTAGCATGGCCATAAGAATAATCAGGGAGAGCAGAGCCATCAAAACCTAGTATTTTCTGTGATGATTCACCCCAAGGATTTTGATTATCTAACCCAACACAGAACCTAGGACTACCCTCCCGTGTACCCCTAATGGGTCCTGGATTAACTGAACCATTTGCTTGACAGGTTGAAGTGGATGCTTCATAAGAGGGAGCACCATGCATTGGGTTCTGAACATTTCTCCATAAAGCATGTGCAGGTACATGTCCGTGTGAGACTTGGTAAAGATTATCAGCTCCATAAGGATAAGGCAAATTGCCATAGCGAACAGCACGCTCTTCCAGAGGAGGAACATTGATAGCAGGGCCAGCAGCTACAGCTTGGTCATGGAATACTCCATTCCCCAACTCAGGTCCAGTTCGAATGTACCGTGGGTCTTCATGATGGACATAATTTGAAGACACGTGATGGTTATCCGGCAAATTACCATGTGCAACTGGAAAATTCACGCCAGAACCATCTACAATGTACGGATCATTCAACCTTCCAGCTCCAGAGATTTGAGCTCTTGCATCCTCAGCCCGAGGATTCAACTGATGCTGTAGAATCCATCCCCGTTCATGATTATGAGTTTCATTATACAGAGATCGAGGATCATTGTGCTCTTTTGGATATATTCCATGCTGCATTTTTGCATCTGTATTCAACAAAAAAGACTCCCTACCTGGGGGGCACTCTGCACATGGATTAGCAACTGGAGGCAATCCATTCCCCATGTTGGGTTGCTCTAAATGTCTATGGAAAGTCATCCGGCAATGCTCACAGATACTATTCCCTTCAAAAACATTGGGGCCATGAAGCATGCTACCCGGAAAACCTGCCTTCTCACTGGATATAGCTCCTGTTGGCAGCCATACAACATTATCTGAAGCTTGTGGTTGATGATCATATGGAGCTTGGGGATTCACTGGCTGCCGACTGTATTCTTCAGGCACTCTATCAATGCATTTATCTGGTAACTCCCCAAATGGCATGCGGAACCTCGCAGATGAAGGTGAAGATGGATACTCTGCCAGCGGCCTTGCATCATGGTGTCCGTGATGCCTAGGGGAAAAGTAGGCAGGGTTCCACTGAGACTCCATTTCATTATACCTCTGAGCAACAGGTTGGTGTTGCCCCGACCCCATATGAGGAATTGTAAGGTGATGCAAGTTGAACTGAGACATAGGCATCTCACAGTTTCTCTGGTTATGGAGACCACCCTCAAGACTTATGGAGTTAAAGAACTGTTCAGCCAAATGAATATCATCAATTGCACTCATAGTCGGCGACTCACCCACCTGCTGCTTCCTAAAATCCGAAGCATCGTTTAAATTATTCAAAGCATCCACATACCTCCTCTCAGTATCATCAACATCAACAAAATGCGAAGAACCACCATCTTGGTCGGGATGCGAAAACAGAAAAATCCTAAGCCTAGTGAACCCATCCCCAGAACCCAACTTGTCATATTCCTCCATCATATTGGTCACGTCATCATCGTTCACAACCGAGACAAGAGCATCAAGATCCTCATCAGGTTGCTGGTATTTCAAAACTGCCGCCATATCAAAAAGCTCCTTCATCTTCCCCATCAGCTCCTCATAACCAATATCCCGGGGCACGCTTACAATTCTCGTCTCCCCACCCACATACCTCAGCTTCCCATCCTGTGGCCTGGGCAATATACTACCAGAAAAACTACACAAAAACTTCACACGAGGGTTCTCATCGTTCGACCCAGGGGCTGAACTAGGAGTCGCAGAAGGGCTATCCATCAAATACACAGCCTGGTGCTGTTTCTGATCAACAGAGTCGCTCACGCGTGCAATTCCTTTATTACACATGAGTATGGAATTCAAGCCATACAACGGCCCACGAATTCCCCAATCACCACCTCCGATGCACACCCGCAACCCCCCAGTTTCCCACTCCAAATCAATCGATTCTCCATCGGAAAAACAGACGAACAAACAAAAAAATTCACCCAAAACCCTAACGCGACGAATCAAAAACCCCAATTCTAACCGAAAAGAAAAATCAGCTCGGAAAAACAAACCCTAATTCCTCGATCTGGATTCGGAATCCGAAAAAAATAAAAATCAAAGTACCTGAAAAATGGAGAGGCGTGGAGGCAGTCGGAGGAGGATAGAGAGAGAAAGTAGGGAGAAAGAAAGTGGTGAGAAGAAGACGATGGCTCTGATGATGTGGTTTCCCTACCTCTTCTTCTTCGTCTGCCTCTCTGTGTGATGTGAAAATGATGATGGTGATGATGATGATGTGGATGATGATGAATGGAGACGAAGGACCGCCATAGCCCCGCCTTACAATGCCTGCTTGCCAGGTAATGTCCCACGTGGCAACACCTCCTTTCCGCAGCTCAAAGCATCTCTCTATCCTCCGCCCTGCACGCTCCTCCCGCGCGTCCCCTTACTCCAGATTCGTGTACAACTAATAAAATCCTTTTTGGAAAAATTTACGCCACCAATTTGATATACTCCACCGTCAATCGGAGCCGTTTTTTAAGCGACAGTACAAGTGTATAAATAATTAAGACAAATATATAAAATTAAAACATAAATAATTAAGATATAAATTTGTAATTAAGGTACAAAATAAAATTACAATATGACCAAATTAAGATGTCCATCCACGACCTCCTAATTAATGATACCTTTTTCATATCATACTTTATTATTAATATTATAGTGAGATCAAATCTTCATGTCACAAAAAAATTGCAATATAAGCTATTGAAGTATATGACTAAATTAAAATGAAAATCATATGAAACTCAGGAAAAAAATGTGGTCAAGGTAGAAAATAATAATAATAACATTTAAATATAGAATAATAGAATCATTTATAAGATACGAAGAAATGAGATAGTTTTTTACATGTTCAATTTATAATTAATTGACAGTTTTTTTACCAAAAAAAACAAAAAAAAAAGTCCCTTATTTTATTTATAGAATATGTAGTTAGGGTCATGTATTCGAGTAGAAACCCCGAGAGGACTTAGTGGATCCATGATTTATGTTTCATCTTTAGTTTCCTTTTCGTTTGTTTCGAGAAATATATCGATCAATTCCGATTCTTTCTTTTTCTATTGATTCTTTTCCAATCGAGATGTATGGATTGGATCCATGGATCTATGTGTCTATATAGATCATGTTCATGGATTAACGAAAATGTGCAAAAGCTCTATTTGCCTCTGCCATTCTATGAGTCTCTTCCTTTTTGCGTATGGTATCGCCACTCCCTTTGGTAGCATCCACTAATTCGGAACTTAATTTGAAAGCCACTACTTCTTCTTCCAAGTGCAGGATAACCCCAAGGGGTTGTGGGTTTTTTTCTACCAATTGGGACTCTCCCCTCACCACCCCCATGGGGATGGTCTACAGGGTTCATAACTACTCCTCTTACTACAGGACGCTTACCTAGCCAACACTTAGATCCGGCTCTACCCAAACTTTTCTGGTTCACCCCAACATTTCCCACCTGTCCGACTGTTGCTGAGCAGTTTTTGGATATCAAACGGACCTCCCCAGAAGGTAATTTTAATGTGGCCGATTTCCCCTCTTTTGCAATCAGTTTCGCTACAGCACCCGCTGCTCTAGCTAATTGTCCACCCTTTCCAAGTGTGATTTCTATGTTATGTATGGCCGTGCCTAAGGGCATATCGGTTGAAGTAGATTCTTCTTTTTGATCAATCAAAACCCCTTCCCAAACCGTACAAGCTTCTTCCAAAGCATACGGCTTTCTGGATGTATATGATGATATCTATACAGATGGATCTTATATATATATCGTATAATGAAGTACCGCATGAGTGGATATATAGGAATCCAAATCTGCCAATCACTCATGTTATGATCTTCTACATCCTAGGTCTTCCCGTTCCATCATCTGGCTTATGTTCTGAATGCTACACCAAATAGATTCCTACTTCAAGCATTGGATCTCCCGTCTCAGTTAAGAGGGGTCATAGAAAGAACAGGTTCAAAATCACGATCAATTCCTTTTTCAAATCCTGCTGCAGCTGCACGAGCCCTTCCCGCGTGCCACAAATGACCTACGAATAGGAAGAATCCTAGAACAAAATGAGAAGTAGCTAACCAACTTCTAGGAGAGACATAATTGACTGCATTGATCTCGGTAGCTACGCCACCCACGGAATTTAAAGAACCTAAAGGAGCGTGAGTCATATATTCCGCGGAACGCCGTTCTTGCCAAGGTTGTATGTCTTTTTTCAGCCTACTCAAGTCCAAACCATTGGGACCCCTTAGAGGTTCTAACCAGGGAGCACGCAGATCCCAAAAACGCATAGTTTCTCCTCCAAAAATGACTTCTCCAGTCGGGGAACGCATTAGATATTTACCTAAACCAGTAGGTCCTTGAGCGGATCCCACGTTAGCCCCAAGACGCTGGTCTCTAACTAGAAAAGTAAATGCTTGAGCTTGAGACGCTTCGGGTCCAGTTGGCCCGTAAAACTCACTAGGATAAGCAGTATTATTGAACCAGACAAAGCAACAAGCAGTGAAACCAAAGATAGCTAAAGCACCTAAACTATAAGACAAGTAAGCCTCTCCAGACCATACAAGTGCACGGCGAGCCCACGGAAATTAATTTTTAGCTTTGGGGTGAATTTTAATAAAAGGAATCAACAAAATTTCATTATTTTATTTACAAAAATGAAATATTCATTTGAATATATTTTTTGTTTTCTAAGTTTGAAATCAAAAATTTCTATACACCAAAAATTGTGGGGTTGTTCGGTCATGCTTTTTTGAATCTTGTTTTAGAAACATGTTTTTAAGTTTAAGGATAAGAAAGTGTTTTTGAGTGTTTTATAAAAAAAATGAAGGTGTTTGGCAATTGTTTTTAAAAATAGATTTTAAAAAATAAAAAATAAAAAACTTGGATAAATTATTTTTAAAAATAATTTTTATGTATCAAATATAGTTTGATTTATAATTTATACGTTTAATGAAGATTTTTTTTTTAAGAAAAAAAAAAAAAGAAATTTAGAAAAGCCATTTTTGGCATTGGTATTAGACGGTGAAGTAAGAAAAAAGAATGATATCATATCCACTTTTATTTGTGTTTTATGTTTTTTTTTCTTTTGTTTTCAAAAATTAATAAAAATAATTTTTACTTATTCTTTAAAAACTATTATTTATTTCATTTTGTTTTTAAAAATTATTCTCAAATAACATTGGCGAAACACTCTTCTGAATTTTTAAATATAGTTTTTTGTTTTTAAAAACAGAAAACCGGTTTTTAATCATACGACCAAATAGATTCTAGATATTTACATTACATCTTTAATTAATGACTTAAATTAAGTTATTAAATTAGTTTATCAAACACCCACTTAATCTAATTTTTAGCTCAACCTCAATCACTTTTAATAAGTTTATTTATAAATATAAAATAACAATATTTAATTTTGTAGTGGCTCTTGCACAATTTTTACAGGCAAGCATAGTGGGGTTGATTGGATTTGGGCTAACGGGCCAAATTTACAACTCTAAATAGGGGATGATCTTAAGAAAAGGGGGTGGTGCCACCATGGGTGGATGGCAAGTGGTGGTGGTGGGACAGTCAGGTGATGGTGGTGGTAGAGGAAGATACAAAAAAGAATTGGGTGGTGTGATGGGTTTGAGAGACGCATATGTGAGGGAGGGTGATATTTGTGAGTCTCCCATTTTTGTTGTGTTGTAATTATTTTGAGTCGATATAAATGTATCACCATCATCACTCACTTTCTAAATAGGTGATTTGGGATCAAAATGGAATTGATGGAGAATATTTCATACAAAAATTTTAAATTTTTATCACATAATATTAGTATAACAATATAAAAAATCTAAGGATCGGTCTAAAATTTCAACATAAAAAAAGCATCTAATAATTAAAAACATCCAAAAGGAATACGAGCAAATTGTGAGATATGACTTTATTTTCTTACTAAATTTTAGAAAAATAAATGAACTTTTAGTAATCTTTATATTTCATTGCTATAAGTTTTTTTGATATTTTTAAAAAAATTTCACATACGAAAATTTTACAAACTTCACAATTCCGAGTTCTTAATTTTTCCTTTCTTTTTTTTTTTTTGTCTTGCCTTGAGCCTAATCACAAAATCAAAATAATAAAATAGAAGAAGGGTCACAACACATTCAATTTACAAAATACTTATTTTTCAATTCTTAATCACGATGTTAATTCCTAATTGTCATTAGCTTCTATGATTTCATGGAGCATGGAACCAAGTAAATAACCTTGGTGCTCATATTCATTAAAAAGCACCATAACAAATGATGACACAGTTGCTCATGTGGGTTATTTTGGCATTGAACAAATTTTTGTCAAAAATAAGGTTATGATACAAACTAAAATGGAGTTGGTTTATTTATTTTACTTAAGTTTAAATAAAACTTAATTTAACTTAACTCTCAATATTAAGTATTAAATATTATGTTATTTATTTTTTATTATTTTATTTCTATTAAGTATTAAGTGATAATCCGATGAAGGTTTTGTTGAAATTGTATTTTGGTTATTTCAAAAAGGTATTTTTAGCATTCAACAAAAATAAATATTTTGACTTTTTTTTCAATTAAAATTTTTTAAAAATAAGAAAACAAATTACATTTAATATTAAATTAAAAAAATAAACACCATCTAAGACCATCTCTGTATTCTTTACTACATGACATTAAGTAAGCATTTGGACCTATGGTGATATTACTTTTCGAATGTGATTATAAAAAATCTCATAGGATATATATAGGCTATACAGGAGTCCATAAAAAATCTCAACCATGCTTAAAATCTCATGACACAAAAAATAATGAAAATTTTATTACATTTTCTTCCTCAAAATTAACTTCCAATTCTTGATGATAAGTTGTGGAATAAAATTGTTGTAGTTACAAGAAAGAAGATTTTGTTGCGATTTAACAATGAGTTTGAGTGAATGCAATAATTCCCAAATAATGGAGGTCATAGATAACAATTCATTGGGACTAACGATGGAGGATATTTTGTTGCTACAGAAGGTAATCTTTGGCCATTGGAGTGTAATAAAGATAGAAATTCCAATAAGAGAGGATTGATATAAAATATGTTGTGGTTAACGGTTAACGTTAACAAGATCAAATTACAACTACTTCGAAAGGAATATTATATGTACTTCAATTTATTGATTTAGTTCTATTTGAGGGAGCAGTATCATTCAAGGATTGAAATATCAATCGGTGATACACGTAGAAAATCAAATAAATTTGCGTAGAAGTTAAATTGTTTTATGAATGTAATATATTTGAAGTGTTAAAATGTATTATTCTTTCATATAATGAAATTTGATTAAATAAAATTTTTATGTTCACGTTAGTATTCAGCATTCACTTTCTAAACTTATATTGTTATGAGTACATATTATATTCTTGGTTAGCTTACCACATATGTAACATGTGTATGATTTTGGTAAAATAATAATAAAAAAAAAAACTTGGTTTAAACAATTTTTACCTTTGCATTAGTACCGAATATATTTTTGAAATTTTTTTTTCATAATATATTATTACCTAATGTAACAAATTTTATCATACATATATTTTTTTTTAAAAAAAGAAAACTTCAATATGAGTATTATTATTTTTTTTGTTATTCAGTTTTTTTTTCCAACATTTCTATCAATTTTTGTTCCTTCAATATATTGTTTTTTAGAATTTCTATATAATATTTTTGTTAATTAATCCAATCATCAATATTCCATGAATTTCTAGTATTTTTATTATTGGTATCTTTTACACTATGTTTGGTTCTAAGAAAGTAATAAGGAAAAAAACATTAAGAAAAATAGTTTTCTCTTATTTGATTTTATTATAAAAAAATATAAAAGAAAATCAAATATAATTAAAATTAATTAAAAAATTATATATATATATTTAAATTATTTATTTTTTATATAGAATAATTAAAAAAATGGAAAATGAGTTAAAAGTAGCATATACAAATAATTTATTAATTTTAAATCTATATTTTATTTTCCTTAACACTATTCCTTCATTTTTTTTTTTTCATATTTTTCTATAAATTTTTTCAAAAACCAAACATAACCTTAGATTTCCAATCAATTTTAACATTTCTAGTCCACACGAATAGCCCATATGTATGATCGACGATATTTTAATTATATTATTGATATATTGATAACAGGATATTAGTCCTCTATTATCAATTGGTTCTTTTCTTTATCAACGATCTATATTGAAATGAATAGCTTTGGCCAATTTTTTTTCTTAACACAAGTAAAAAAAAAACATTTATTTATTTATTTTTATAGGTAAAATAAAAACATTACTATAGTTCAGACAAACAACTCAAAATTCATGTTAGGCTAAAATTAAGGTTATCAATTAGAGATCTTGATTATTGAATTTTATTTTCTTGCATTGATCAAGTAAAGAGAATTTGAGAATTTCTTTTTCCTTTCTCTAGGAATGTTGAGATCCACCATGGAGCCTCAATTTGATCATAGTTGTAACTCGAATTTGCAAAATTGTCCACCTAATTTTGATTACAATTACAGTTTCCTCAATAAAACTCATAAGTTGCAACAAAATCCTACGTCAAAGAAAATTTTCCATACAACCAACACTTGATATTGGTGGTGGTATATAACTTTATTACTTAGGAGGATCCATCTTCATCAAACAAGCACTATTATTTTACCATTTATAAATTACTCAAGCATATCTTGAACTTTCAACATGGTGTTGATTGCAGTGCATTACAAGGAGAAACCAAAACACTTCCATGGAAATTCATAGGTAGTCTTAATCACCTTTCCTCAAATCGTTGTCGTGTATATTGACAAGACTAAATTCAGCTTATTATAAGTTGGGTGATAGTGTCAATGACCCTTCAAAATTCAAAGGAGTATGGAAATTAAATTAAATTATAAGTTTAAGGTTGTGAGAGATATACTCCATCAATCAATGTGTGAATGATCAAAGATATCATCATTGTTCGGATCATACAAACTACAAGTGAATCGTTTTTCCTTAATTTTATTATGTTCTTCTCCCCTTCCCCCCTTTTCTTTTGTTAATTGTAAAATATAAGTGGTGCCCCCGATGAAACTGAGGGCAATACTTAAGGACTTAAGATGACATTCTTATAAATTTTGTTCTATTTGTTGACATAAAAACTTAAGATTTAATTCTTACCTTAAAGTAATTTTTTTAAAAAAATTTAAGGTATTTTGAAAATATTAAATTCAAAAGAGTTGATTGTCATTGGAGATCTAGGGAGATAGATGAGGGAGAAAAAGTCTCGTAAGATCGAAGTCAAGAGCTAAAAGGTGATAGGAAGTATATCGGATAGGCTCATTCTGATGGCAATAAGGTGCAAAGCTATTAAGAATTCAATGAAAGAAAAAATGAATTTGAACCATGATCAAAGTTAAAAAAACAAATAATAGTACATGGGCTAGTTCAACCAAATTATTTGTTGAAGTATACCTATAGAAACATTGCTTTGAAGCAACTAAATGGTACTGCTTCAAAGAAGCAACTTAAGCAATAAATCAAAGCCCAAAACATGTTTGCTTCAAAGTAATTGCAAGTTGATCATATGAAGCTTGACCAAACATCTTTTATATCAATTCTCTTCTCTGGGAATTCTTTGCTACCCGTCCAAGCCCAGTTCTATTTTAGCCAAAAGGTTACCTTGTGTAGCAATCGCATCTCTTCCATCTTCACTTTTTAGTAGATTGTCATCTATGACCTCTATGATTTTGTCCGGAATTGAAGCCTTAACCCATTGCCTCAAACTCAATTCTCCAACAAACATATCATCAGTGTGTTTTTTCCTGTAATCATTTCCATCTACATTATTCCATAGCTACAAGTATCACCTCTTGTGGACACCCTTCCTTCTGAGCCATACTCTGTTAAGAATCTGTAGTTAATTTTGAGGAAGAAAGCATAGTAAAATTTCGATCACTTTTATGGACTCATACATGATCTATGCGCTATAAAACTAGTGACAATAATCTTAGAAGAAATATCACTCCAAGATCCAAATGCTTACCTGGTGCAATATAGCCAAGAGTGCCTAGAGTCTTGTTTTCGGTCAAAATTTTTGCAATGCCAAAGTCACCCACATGAGCAACCATCTCATCATTCAAGAGGACATTGATGGGCTTCAAATCACATTGCGCCACAGGCTCGGCTTGACCATGATGAAGATACTCCAAAGCTAATGCCACATCCTCCATGATGCTCACTCTTTGGAAGAGACTAAAGCAGTAGTTGAAAGAATGAGCCACTTCTCAAGGCTTCCATTGGGCATGTATTGCAGCACAAGAGCTCTTAGCTCAGGGTTGGAGCATGAGCTTATGACTTTAACCAGATTCCTGTGTCGAACCCCTGCCAGCACTTTGCATTCTGCATCAAACATTTGAAAGCACCCTCCAGTTGTAGATTCAGAACTTTAACAGCAACAAGTGTCCCCTCAGAAAGTATTCCTTTGAAAACAGAACCAAAGCTTCCCACTCCAAGGATGTTGGCTTCAGAGAAATCATTTGTAGCATGGCAAGATCCTGATATGAAACATTCTATGCTCCATTGCAGGTAATACATCAACCGCATTCAGTGTTTCCACACTCTTGATATTTTATCATGATGAGCACAAGAGCAATGAGGATTGTCGTTGGTGCAATGGCAGCTGGAAGAATAAATTTCAACTGAAGTTTAGTTTTAGATTGTCGTTGGTGAATTAAATGACAAATTCAGGAAAAGGAGATTCTGAAGTTGCCATAAACTTGATGGAATGGCAGAGGAGAGTGAATTGCAACTCAAGAGCATGCTCTGTAAATGAGTAAGATTTCCTATACAACTTGGAATTGTTCCAGACAGCTAATTATTCCCGAGGTCCATTTCTCCCAATTTTCTAAGGAGGCAAATCTCGTTTGGAATGGTTTGCTCAAGTTGGTTACCACCAAGATACAATCTCCGCAAAGTTTTTCATTCTCGTAATTGTTGATGGGATGGTTCCATTCGATTGTAGTCCCCCAAATCAAGCCAATTCAAATATTTCAAGGACATGATTCTCTTTGGAATTGAGCCCTTTATTTGGCATGAATCTGCAAGAAATATTTGAAGGTAACTTTAAAGGCTTCCAGCAAAATCTGGTAGGCGGCCGTTCAATGGATTCCTACTTCTGTACAGCCTTTCCAATGATCTGCATCTTGTCAAAGCAGTAAGGAAACTGAGTTCATGACTTTCTGATTGACTTCTTGGTTGATTTTCTACCAGATTAAGTGAGACGAGGTGTTCCAAGAGGCCAAGACTTGTGGGAACTTGACCCGCAAATTGGTTTGCAGCTGATTCCAACCATGGGAGCCGAGAACATACCGAAGAATATTCCCACAAAGTTGATTTACTCCTAGTATGAGTTGCTCCAGATTTAAAGGATGCTGTGTAGCAATCCCACATCGGTTGGACGTAATAACCAACTGAAAGGATCTTCATATAAATAAGGAGAACTTATAAAATTCAAGATTTAAAAGGGTCGGTTGGCTAAATATGCCACTCTCACCCTCGTCTGGTGAGTGCTGTATGGCTATCAAGACATATGGCCGACATAATTTATGGAAACCTTATAGGGTTGGCTCCTCTGGCCGACCCTTCACTACTATTATAATCTTTTGCTCGGTCGTTAAGGCCCACTACTCTTATAATCTTTTGCTCCGTCGTTAAGGCCCAATTGGAATATTTTAGATAGCGGCTCTGTTTAACATTTACGAGAAAGGCAAAAACTCAAATTTGAAGATATAATATTTATTTATTATCTTTTTTATAAAAATATCCTCAATTTGATTTTTAAAATGATTTTTTTTTTTTTTTTGTAATTTTATTTAAGGGTAGTATTAAAAACTCATTGAAATATCAATGATAATTTTGATAGAAAAAAGTTCCATAAATATATTTCACATAAAAAATAATATGATGTATATAACTATTTTTTTATTTAAAAATGATATTTTTGACTTATTTGTTAGTTTATAATTACATATCTTATGTTTACTTATAAAATTACTTGTTATTATGATGTTTTTATATCATCAATAATTAATTAAATAGACTTTAAAAATGAGATAATTAAAATAAACTGATTTATTAAAACTTTATTTTATATTTTATTTTTAATTTGAAAAAAGCTTTAAATTACACCATTAGTATATATTTAATTTAATAAACATTTCTCTGTTAAGAGTAGTTTGCCCTAGTCGTGAGACTCAGCAAACTCGGAAAATGCGCCGGCAAAATTCGGTCCAACCGACTTTCCATGCCCGATTTTCTATCAGTTTTAAAAAACCGATTTTTAACCCAAGTCTGGGCCTGGCTATGTAGGAGGTTAGGGGTATTCTCACTTTTTTTTTTTATTATAAAATAACATTTTTCTTTTTAATTTACATGATGGAAAATATTTATATTAAAAATAAGTTATTTAAAAAAAATAAAAAATAGTAAGGTTATATTTAACATTTTGGATTATTTTTTCTCCTTTAACCAATTAAAATTTAATAAATGATAGTGCAGTACGACTCAATCAAGCCTTATTCGTATCAACTTTTTTACGAGTCGAGTTCGATACTTAATATCATTTCAAATAAAGACTCGATCAAAAATCAGTTAAACTCGATGAATTCGATTGAGATTCCAAATTTTTTTTCTCCCAAATCACAACAAAAAACACAAAACAACAACCAAAACTAAGAATCTTTGAAAAAAATTAGTGATTCTCTTCAAAATAAAAATAAAAAAAAGTTTTTCACAACCCAAGATGAGGACTACCAAACAAAGCCTTTGAAAAGTTTTTCAGTGAAAAGGAGGTTGAAAGTATTTCATGACTAACCTCATAATGGATTGACTGCACTGCCTTCGTGTTAATGTTGTCGCTGTGGTGACTGGTGAGAGATATTAAATCTCTTGAACTCTCATGACAATATGTTAGAAATTTGGTTATGCTTTCTTCCTAAAATTTAACAAGGATTTTCGACAGAGTATGGCTCGGAAGGAAGGGTGTCAACAAGAGGTGACATTTACAGCTATGGCATAATGTTACTGGAGATTCTTGATATGTTTGTTGGGGAACTGTGCTTGAGGCAATGGGTTAAGGCTTCAATTTCAGACAAAATAATGGAGGTCATGGACGGCAATCCATTGAGGATTGAAGATGGGAGAGATTCAATGCGCAAAGCCATTACTCACTGTCTGCTATGACTGCCTTAACAACATTCCAAATTAGAAAGATCTTGAAAAAATGACATCAACATTTTGTTTGAAAGCCCAGATACAGAGGCAGGCTTTAATTTCAGTAGTGTCACCACTCTCACATGTGAGCTACACCTATGGATAAATAGTGAATGACTGACATCCAAACTCTATTATTTTCCTTGATTAACAAAAGAAAAAAGCCATGAAAGAAGAATGAGCTTAGCAATATGCTTGAACACATAAAGGTCTTCTTAGTCAACAAACAGGGATTCCATGAAGCTTCTTTTTGCCATCATTTCCATGAAGTGGGTTTCTTAGAAAGTTTTACAAAATGGGCATCCTGGAATCTTATTCAAGGTAAGACTTTCTATCTCTTCTCCCAAAAACCTTAGTTTCAATTGTGAAATGTCTCATTATTGCTTGTTTTTACGAATCTTTCAATGTCCCATTGATAATACCAACAAGGAAATTCATATCTTGGTTTTGTCTCTGATACCAATCATGAAACTCTAACAACAGTGACTTGGTGTCACCTTAGAAGACCCAAGTCAACCTAGCCCCCAAACAAGTTGTGGGGTGGGGTTGATGGCCTCTTAAGTCCAAAGAAGATATGGAAAATTTTAAGTGGAAGAATGGGAGAGATATATTCCATCAGTCAGTTTCAATCCTATCAAGTGAACTTTTTTTTTAAGAAAAATTTGGTTAAAAATGATGAAATAATCCCCAAATCGGAAATCTAACCTATCCCATGTTTTTTCTGAAAAAGTAACCAAATTTTTTTTATATAAATACCTTTTTTTATTTCAAGTATTTACACGTAGATTTTAAAAGAAATGGTTATTTTTACAAAAATATAATGAGAGCATTTTTGTCCAAATAATGTCAAAAAATGGTTTTAAGGTTAAATTTCAAAAATTAAGTTTTGAGATACCCTTTTAATCAAATAACCCTTTCTTTTAAACGTTTAGGACACGCCTTGGCTCCTCTCACCATCTCAATCAAGTGTCACCTCCCTTTATCATGTGGTATGGGAATTTTTCTCACATAATTTTTTATTCTTCTTTTCTTTCGTTAATTATAGAAAATATCTTGGATAAAATTATTAACATATATATTGACTAAAATGAAATAACAGTTTTTGAGAAACATTTTCATTTTATAACTGCTTAGGACCATTAGTTTTGAAGTTAAATAATGCAAAAAAAAAAAAAAAAGAAAAGGTGCATGACTCTCAGAAGCTACAGGATCTGCTAGTTTATATCTAAGATCGAACTTGTAACCAGCTAGTTTGATTGATCAGAAGTTCAAGAAAATATTGAAAAGAGGTTAGAAAATCTCTGGGTTCTGACTGCTGTGACACTCTTGTGTTTAGCTGATTGAAACAAAGCAATATCCAATCAATCCAATGGATGGCTCCTGCAAAGCATGGCAGCAACCTTAATTATAACAGTATATGCTTAAGCTCAACTACTTTCTTATTGATGAATGTATCTTTCACTATTTTTCCACTCATAATTTTCCACATCCCCTTTGGATCTGAAGGCCATGTAACCCACCATACAACTTGTTTGGAGCTCAAGATTGACTTTCATGGTTGGTTAGAGGAGCAAAGTCGAGCTATGAATTTCCTTGATGTTGAGGAAGAAAGGGCAAAACTGACCATTCATGAATGCCCAAAAACCACCCCCTACTAGGGAGACCATGTGAAACCTTCCCATCAACATGTTCTTTGAGAGAAAGAGAAAGTTTTAGCCAGTCTGTGTTACCAGTATCAGTAAACAACCAACATGGGTGATATTATGATTGAAATACCTGGTCATACTTTGTATAAAGTTGGCCTTCTTCACATTGTTAATGGAAAATATACCACCAATCAAGTGCTGATTCTCTGGAATTTTTTCATTGCTTTAGGATTTTGTTATAGGACTTGACTTATTGACAGCAGGGCAATCCATGAGTTTATTGACAGTGTTTGTAATGAAATTTAGGTTGAGAAATTTGGAAATTCAAGATATGACCAATTCCATGACAGCCAGAAAAATATTACCTCCTGTGGCCATCACCTCTCCTCTGGCTTCTTTGTCTTCTATGCTCAGTGAGCCAACATCAACAACTGCTATTATTTTTTGTGAGGTGATACATTTACCCATTGCCTCAAACACAGTTTTCTAGTGACCATTTCACCATTGGGTTTCTTTCCTATAGATATCACCTACAGTAGAGGGGGTAGGAAAGAAAGGCTGATCTCCTAGGTTCCACATCAGAGTTGGCATATCAAATGTCCATGGACTAAACGGGGGACCCAACTCGATATAGTGAGCTTGATATCACATGTGCCCTATTTAAAGGAATTTTTAGAGAAGAGGTTGAGGCTTTCCTTGCCTTTTGAAAGAAGAAGGTAGGACAAAAATACGGGCTTTCCTCTGTTTGAGAATTCCCTGCAGTAGAAGAGTAGACATGCCATGGCTTAAGAAGGGGACAGAGATCGACAGAGACCTTAACTAGGCCTATTCTTTGTGGACTACTCTTTTGCTAGGTGGTATGGCATTGGTGTGTATATAAAGAAAAATAGTAAGATCATGGCTCCCTTTAGGAAGGAATTTCAAGAGAGGAATCAAAACCCCTAGCATTTTGGGTGGATTATTTCAAGACTTTCTTTCGAAAAGAAGTTATACGACAACTAAACTAAAAACACCGAGACCCTGAAACTTATTTAGTTCCAAATGATGCAGAATCAAGTAGAATTCCGAATCTCTAGTGCAAGGTTATCTTTGAAGTAATTACTGAAACTTATTTAGTTCCAAATGATGCAGAGCCAATTAGAATTCCGAATCTCTAGTGCAAGGTTATCTTTCAACTAATTACTTAGAATTAGGCATGTATTGCAAAAACAGGGGTCTCATCTCAGGATTCGTTAACCAGATTTCTGAGTCAAATTCTTGTCAGAACCCTACATTCTGCATCAAAACTTTTGAAAGTACCCTCAAGTTGCAATTTTAGGACCTCCACAGCAATAGTTGTCCTATCAGAAAGAATTCCATAGTATACCAAGCCAAAGCTTCCTAATATAAGCAGGTTGATTCACAGAAGCAATGTGTGGAAAGTTGAAGCTTCAGATTCCAAATAATAAGTCAAATGAAATTTGGAATCTCAACTTTACCTTTTCTATATTTTCTCAGCATAAAAACAGAGCTATGAATACTGGTACTGCTGCAATGCTGGCACAATGATTTTGAAAAGAATTTGATCAAACATTGCTTCCTGGGCTCCTATTACTTTGGAAGGTGATATATATATATATATATATACACACGAAGATAGATTATTTCAAATGATGGTTTTAGCTGTAACTTCAGCTTTCAGATAAAGATAAAAATAAAAAGTTAAATTCAGGAATGGTACTCTAAATGGTACTGCTTCAATATGCATATCAAGTAACTTTTCTAGTTTCCATTTGTCATTTGCCATTTGATCTGGCCAAGCTTGATCACAACTTCTTTAATGTCAATTCTCTCCTGCGGCAACTCTCTACTACACTCTAACCCCAACTTGAAAATGGCTAAAAGATTGCAATTTGTGGCAATTGCATGTCCTCCATCTTCGGTCTTCGATAGTTTACGATCTATGACTTCCATTATTTTGTTAGAAATTGAAGACGTAACCCACTGCCTCAAAGTTAGTTCCCCGGAAAACATATCATCAGTGGGCTTCTTTCCTGTAAGCATCCCCAACAACATTATCCCATAGCTGTAAACATCAGTTCTTGTTGACACCCTTCCTCTCATGCCATGCTCTGTGAAAATTCAATATTTCAAAGCAAATATGTAAGCTTGGATTAAACTTCAAAACAAATTTGTGATAATAATCTTGGAAAAAATAATTTATCCATGGGTTCGAAAGATTTACCTGGTGCAACATAACCAAGGGTACCTAGAGTAATGCTTCGTGTGGCAGGCCTCTTATGTGTCAATATCTTTGCAATGCCAAAGTCACCCACATGTGCAACCATGTCATTGTCTAAGAGGACATTGCTGGGGTTCAAATCACAGTGAACCACAGGGTCTGGTAAACCATGATGCAAATATTCCAAGGCTGATGCAACATCCACCATGATGCTCACTCTTTGGAAGAGATTCAAACAGTAGTTTTCAGAATACAACCACTTCTCCAGGCTTCCATTAGGCATATATGGTAAAACTAGAGCACCAAGCTCAGTTTCAGAGCATGAACATATGAGCTTAACAAGATTCGTGTGCCGAACGTTTCTGAGAGCCACAAATTCCGCATTAAAGTGGGCAAGAGCTCCCTCAAGTTGCAAATTTAGAACTTTAATGGCAACCGTGAACTTGTCATTAAGTATTCCTTTGAATACAGAACCAAAACCTCCCACTCCAATAATGTTGGCTTCTGAGAAATCATCTGTAGCTTGACAAAGCCCTTCATATGAAATTATCTGATCCACTTCACGTACCAGATCTTCACATGTTCTTGCATTACACCTTCGGTTCTTCATCATCATTCGAATGAGAGCTACAAGGATTGCCGCTACAAGGATTGCCGCCGATGCCAAAGTTGGAAGAATATATTTCAAGAGAGATGCAGATTTTGAATTCCGGGGCCCATGACTTCTACAAGGCGGAACTTGAAAAATTGCTTGCCCACAAAGCGCTCCATTCTCCAGAAAAGATGTTGCCGTGAAGTTTTCAAAAGGCCCTCTGCTTGGAATTTCCCCTGATAGGTTATTGACAGACAAGTTCAAGTATTGGAGATGTGAAAGAGCCTCCAAAGATTTGGGTATTGCACCAGATAGATTGTTGTGGGAGAGGTCCATAAAATCCAATGTTATCAATTCACCAAGTGATTCAGGAATAGGTCCCTCGAATGAGTTCCTTGAGAGGTTAAGAGAACTTAAGCTTTCAAAGTCACCAAAAATGGTTGGAATGTTACCTGAGATTCGGTTCCAAGATAAGTCAATGCTTTCCAGCATTTTCAAATTAAAAGCTCCCATGTTGGCATTGAGGCTTCCATGCAGTGAATTACATGACAAATTCATGAACAAGATATTTTCAAGGCTCCATAAGCTGGATGGAATTGATGAGGATAGTGAATTGGAACTCAGGTCCATGATCTGTAAATGAATTAGATTTCCTATGCAACTTGGAATTGATCCTGACAGGTTATTGTTTTGAAGTTCCATTTCCCCCAAGTTAGTTAGAAGGCAAATCTCATTTGGAATGTTTTCTTCAAGTCGATTGCCACCGATATGCAACCTCTGCAGGCTTTTCATTCCCTTAACTGTTGATGGAATGGTTCCGTTCAGGTGGTTGTTGCTCAATTCAAGCCTATTCAAAATTTTCAATGAACCAATACCCTTTGGAATTGGACCCTTTATTTGGCATGAAGAAGCAATAAACATTTGAAGGGAACTTGACAAATTTCCAACAGATTCTGGTAGTAGGCCTTTCAATGGATTATTGCTTATAGACAACTTTTCCAGGGATTTGCATCCTGTCAAAGCTGTAAGAAAGCTAAGTTCAAGACTTCCTGATTGACTTGTTAGTTGATTTCTTGCCAGATCAAGCTCTACCAGGTGTTCCAAGTGGCCTAGACTTTTGAGGACTGGTCCCGAGAATTGGTTGGAACTTAAACGTAATTTTTTGAGGTAAGAAGAATTTGACAGACACAAAGGGATATTTCCACTAAGCTGATTACCTCCTAGGTCAAGTTCTTCAAGATTTGGAAGCCAAAGCCCAAGGCTCGATGGAAGAGTTCCTGAAAGGAAATTGAATGACAAGGACACTCCTCGTAGAGAGGAGATATTGAAAATTGAGGGGGGTATCAAACCAGTAAGGCCATTTTGAGACAAGCTAAGTTGCTGCAAATTTTGAAGATTCCCTATCTCATTTGGAATGCTTCCTTGAAGGTAGTTTTGTTCTAAACCAAGCCATTCTAACTTTGAGTTGTTGACCAAGGAAGGTGGAATGGTACCTGTAAGATTGTTTCGTCCAAGGAATAGGTGACGTAGTGAAGATAAGAAGCTTAACTCTTTTGGTATGACTCCAACAAATCCATTCTTTGAAAGAGAGATGACTTTAAGCTTTTGGCAGTGATGTATACTTGCAGGGATCGCTCCTTCCAACAGGTTCCCTTCTAATATGAGCACTTCCAAGCGACGCAAATGACCTATTTCAGGTATCAGATGGCCATGAAAACTGTTGTTAGAGAGATCAAGCCTAACAAGGAAGGAAAGGTTACCAACATAAGGAGAGATGGTGCCTTGGAGACCCATGCCTCCAAGGTCCAAACCTGTTACTCGCTGTCTTCTATGGCTGCAAGTTACTCCAACCCAGTTACAGAAGTTTTCAGTTTCAGTCCAGTTACTTCCCACAATCTCAGATTTAAAGGCAAGTAGAGCAGATATATCAGTGACGTTCGAGGAAGAAATAGCCAGGCTGACCATAAATGAATGCACCATCAGCATTCCCATAAGGGAGATCTTGTAAAAGTGCTTCTTCATCAACATGTTGTTTGAGAGCTGATAATTAGAGGCAGGCTTGAATTTCCTCTATGAATAAATAACGATTGACCCACAACAAATCTCTATGAATCTTCCTGGATAAACAAAAGAAAAATGCATTTGAAGAGGTCTTTTTAGTCAACAAACAGGGCATCCCTGAAGCTTCTTGCCACACTTTCCATGAAGTGGGTTTCTTAGGAAGTTTTACAAACTGGGCATCCTGGAAGCTTCTTCAGGGTAAGGCTTTCCATCTCTTTTCACAAAAACTTTAGCTTCGAGTGTGAAAATGTGTACCTTCCTGGTCACATTCCTGCTCCCGTACTCAGATAAAAGATAGACAATCTTCATGTTTTATTGCTGATTTCTTTTCTCATTTGACCTTTAAAAGCGGTTAGAAATCTCTGGGTTCCTGCAAAGCTGATTGAAACAAACCAGTATCCAATCAATCCAATGGACGATCCTGCAAAGCATGATTAAGCTCAACTAATTTCTTCATCTTCTAGCCTAAATAAATATAAATTAATTTTATTTAAATCTTAATATACGTGATAAAATAAATTTTAATATATTTCTTTTTTGGTAATATTGTATTTGGTGTTTTGTTAAATACTTTTAAAAATGTTTAAATTTTTAGATTTAATAAACTAATTACTAATTTACATTTACAATATAATTATCTAATTAAATTATATATTATTCATCTTTGATAAAATCAAATTTTATTTGATGATTTACATAGAGTTTTTATTTAACTTTATACCGTAGGAGGGTTTAATAGAATACTTTGAGTTATAGATAGTAATTGTTAGGCCTTGTTGGACAACTATTTTTTAAAAAAGTTTTTTGTTCTCTAAAAAAAAACATGTTTAGTAGCTAAATATTTTTTGTTTTTAAAAGCAAAAATAAAAACAAAAATCAGAGTATTTTTAAAAAATATATTTTAGTTGTTTTTACTTGTCTTATGAGGATTATTTTAAAAAATAATTATAAAATATAAATAAATAATTAAAAATAAAACATTACAGATAAAAGTTATTTTTAAAACATATTTAAAAACGTAAAAAATACATATTTAGAGTATTTCAAGTTCTTAAACAAACTTTTATTTTATAAAACATCAAAAAATAATTTGCAAAAACTGTTATTAAAATCTGTTTTTTAAAACTATTTTTAAAAACACTTTTCAAATAGAGACAAAGTATTTTTTAGAACATCTTTTAATTGTTTTCGCATATTTTCCCCTATTTTCTTATGATTGATTTTAAAAATACTTGCAGCCTGCCAATATGCAACTGCCCAAAACCCCTCATTTATTTGTTTAATTTTCTTCTACCCCTTGACGTGACTCAAGGATATTCTAGAAATGTGCAGTACTTTCCATGAAGCAACTACTTCTATCCTACTGCTTATTAGAACAGCTCTCCACCACTCAGAAAAAACCGAAGCATATAGCTGCAGTGGAGGACCGTTGACCATTGAATTGCCACTACCGTGTGATCTACGCTACTAACCTTTGACTTCTATGTGGAATAGTCTTCTTTTGCTTTGCAAGGTCTTTGCTCGATCTACCGGGTTCATTGACATTTAGTATAATAGTTCTTCGACATTAATTGCTTTGTGGAATTGTCCCGATGACCTCAATTTCTTCAGCTCAGAACAAGTCTACATGTAAATTGGGTTGCGAGAATTAACAGAGTGCTCTCTCTTATGTCTGTGTTTAGTTATGGCACCTAATCTTTCTCCCATGTTATTCATTCTCCTCTTGCTTTTCCTGTTTCCTATCACATCTCATGCAAATGGTGAAAACCCATCTCCATTTGAGTTTATCAAGGATCTTGAGGGATGTTAAAAGGGACACAAAATTAAAGACATCCATAAGCTCAAGAAGTACCTTCAACAGTTTGGTTACTTGAGCTATTGCCATTCCAAACACCAAACCCATGCCGACAATGATGATTTTGATGATCTCATAGAGTTTGCCATCAAAACCTACCAGACCAATTACTACCTCAAGGCCAGTGGAAATCTCGCGAATTGAGGGCATCTTTGAACATCATACGAACACAGGAATGACTTTCTATGGAATCAATCAAGGTCAACCTTTCTTAATTCACAATTTATTTTATTGTATGCTTTAATGTCTTTCATGAGATCTTGGTTATGGTTTATATTTTTCAACAATTGGTATCAGAGCAACCATGGATGACATTTAAGCTGCAATTTTTTTTTTTTTTTTTCGGATTAATCAAGGTTTTCCCGAAGTCAATTTTTGGGGTTTTTTTTTTCGTTTGGTGTTAATTCTCCATTTTGAAGCAAAATTGATGTGGGAGACTTGTAGAAAACACCTTTTGGAGGAAAACCCATAATTTCTTTTGGTTTTTTGGAACTCAATTGATGGGATTTCGAAAACTAGGGTTTCTTATGGCTTTTCGTTTATCTGTTTTTGTGCAAATTTTTTGTCAAGATTGATGGATTAATGTTTGATGATGGAAAACCGGATGTTTGCGTCGGAAATTACATAATTTTTTGGCATGAAATTTTTTTTTTTCCCTTCTCCAAATCTGTACTGCCAGAACCAGGGCTGTTCAACTCGTGGAGAAGATGATGACGTCATCGTGACATCATATTTATAAAATAAAAATAAAAAACAAATTTTTTTTGTTTGTCTTGGCATTCTTGGAATGATAATGCATATGTTGGAATTATTATGCATTTATGAAATTTGGCTTTATTGGGACAATTATTTTTATTATTATTGTTCTTTTGGGTATAATTTTTGTGTTATACCAATAATGTTGTCTTAAGCTATTTTGTTGAATATCTTAATTTATTATAACATTGAAAAACACTTGTGTGATTGCTTATCGCAATTCTAAGTGTGTCAAGTTGTGCAAATTGAGATATTTTGAATTCATCATGATAATAGTGAACATATATGTGGTTACCTATCGTGATCCTATATGTGTCAAATTGTCTTTGTTGATGTATTTAATCTTCCGCATTTTGGTTGTTTTCTTATTATGATTACTAAGGTCCATACGGGTATTGTAATTGTCCTATCGATGATTATAATACTTGGTAGGATGCTTAGATTGGTGAAGGAAATTAATTATATATTATGAACCGTACTAATTTTCTTTGCCCTTTCAGTAATAAAATTAGTGCATCTTGATTGTGATATTTAATTGGTCATCCTTACCGTTGTGGAATTTTCAAAATTCCAAGCTATTGGTAAATTGAGTAATTCTGGAAACTAGCAAATAGCATGATTTTGTAGTAACATGCATATTGTTTTATTTTGCTATTTTCCTGTTACTAGCAATCCTGGTATTTCTCTACAATTGTCTACCATCAAGCCTCTTACAGGAAATAATTTTGAGGAATGGTTTGAGTCTTTCAATGTCCATATGACCTTACAAAGAATAATTTGTAAAAACTGTTCTTAAAATTTGTTTTTCAAAACTATTTTTAAAAACACTTTTCAAATGGAGAAAAAGTGTTTTTTAGAACATCTTTTAGTTGTTTTCGCATATTTTTCCCTATTTTCTTACGATTGATTTTAAAAATACTCGCAGCCTGCCAATATGCAACTGCCCAAAACCCCTCATTTATTTGTTTAATTTTCTTCTACCCCTTGACGTGACTCAAGGATATTCTAGAAATGTGCAATACTTTCCATGAAGCAACTACTTCTATCCTATTGCTTATTAGAACAGCTCTCCACCACTCAGAAAAAACCAAAGCATATAGCTGCAGTGGAGGACCGTTGACCATTGAATTGCCACTACCGTGTGATCTATGCTACTAACCTTTGACTTCTATGTGGAATAGTCTTCTTTTGCTTTGCAAAGTCTTTACTCAATCTACCGGGTTCATTGACATTTAGTATAATAGTTCTTCGACATTAATTGCTTTGTGGAATTGTCCCGATGACCTCAATTTCTTCAGCTCAGAACAAGTCTACATGTAAATTGGCTTGCGAGAATTAACAGAGTGCTCTCTCTTATGTCTGTATTTAGTTATGGCACCTAATCTTTCTCCCATGTCATTCATTCTCCTCTTGCTTTTCCTGTTTCCTATCACATCTCATGCGAATGGTGAAAACCCATCTCCATTTGAGTTTATCAAGGATCTCGAGGGATGTCAAAAGGGACACAAAGTTAAAGACATCCATAAGCTCAAGAAATACCTTCAACAGTTTGGTTACTTGAGCTATAGCCATTCCGAACACGAAACCCATGCCGACAATGATGATTTTGATGATCTCTTAGAGTTTGCCATCAAAACCTACCAGACCAATTACTACCTCAAGGCCAGTGGAAATCTAGACTCTGAAACAGTGTCCGTGATGGTGAAGCCTCGCTGTGGCGTAGCAGATATCATCAATGGCACGAGCAGAATGAGGTCGGGAAGCAGAAGCTATCCGCATGGCTATGGCTCTCTCCATACAGTAGCTCATTATTCCTTCTTCGCAGGATCCCCAAGATGGCCACCTTCCAATACCCATCTCACCTATGCATTTCTTTCTGGCACCTCAAGTACGACCATGAGCGCTGTGACGAGAGCTTTTGGCCAGTGGGCTTCTGCAATGGACTTCACCTTTGCAGAGACTGTCACACCCCAAGACCCACTCCAAAGGCATGACGGTCATTTCACACTTCAAACCCGAAGGCTTACAGTGTAACCTAACCCAAACAATTATCTTGTAATCGGAAGTTACCAATTATCAAATACCTGTTCAGAGTAGCGGAACAAAATCTAAAATCCTCAAAATTCGATTTCAAAATACTAAAACATCCACTATCCAAAATCCATTGTCCAAATATTTGCAAACTTAAACAATTCAAGTACTAAAACAAATTTCAAAATCTCCAAAACTCAACTTTCAACTAACATAAAATTTAAAGGATCAATATTCAAATAGCTTTCAAATACCAAAAGATCCAATTGAACATAACTAACAGTTAAACAAAATCCAACATAAAATCCTAAGTCAAATCCTAATGATGACCACTCCTCAGCCTAGTCATCACTCCTCACCCGAACTAAGGGTACCTGAAAAGTAGTCAACAAATATGAATGAGCTCACAGCCCAATAAGGAACATTAATGCAGTCCATGGATCAAATATTTCAAACTCACTTGCAAAATAGGAGATATTGTAATCAATCATTTTCATAAAGCTATGAGTAATTTTTTTATTTTTTTTTTTGCCAATACATTCAAAATTTCTAACTGTATGCATTTATTTCTGATTCAAACAATTTCCAACAATAAATCAAAATCTTAAATTTTCACTATTTTGATATTAAAACAAATTAAAAAAAATAAACCCTAATCTAGATTTGGGGTTTTCCAAAAAAAAATGTATCTAATGTGCTTGAAATTAACTAATGAATCTAAAATAATAATCTAGGGGTTAGAATCTTACCTATAGAGGTTTGTTCTTCAAACCTTGAAATCTGACCTCAACTTCACGTTCTCTGGAAACTCTCTGCGAACAGGAATGCGATTCAGAAAAGAACAGGAAGAAGAGAATTTTCTATTTATACCTAGGGTATTATTCGTAAAATTACCTTTTCACCCCTCTTCCATTTTATTAAATTAATTAATTAATTAATTTAATATCATTATTATAACTTTCCTAAATTACCCTTTAAAAAAAAACTTGGGCGTTACAAAGACTCAAGACTACACGAATGCTGACATGAAAATTGGTTTTCAGAGGGGTGATCATGGAGATGGGCACCCGTTTGATGGCCCCGGTGGAACCATTGCTCACTCTTTTCCCCCAACTGATGGAAGGCTTCATTTCGATGGGGATGAATCATGGGTAGTAGGTGTTGTTGCTGGTGCATTTGACGTGGAGACTGTTGCCTTGCATGAGATAGGTCATCTTCTTAGACTTGGTCATAGTTCAGTTGAAGGCGTTATCATGTTTCCCACCATTGCCTATGGAGTGACTAAGGGTTTGAATGAGGATGACATTCAAGGAATTCAGGCTCTTTACAACTTTAGGACTAGAACTGGCTCTTGCTCTTATGAAATTATGTAGATGTGGTGGATATGGAGCTCTCTCCCAAAAATATATATGTAAACTTTATTTTTGTTTTAATTCTAGACTAATATTTGTGGACATTACTAAATCAGTTTCCATATTCAAACATGAATTCAGGTAGCAGTATAAGTGTAAGGCACAACACTAAATACTTTGAAATTAAACTCAACTTGAAATTTTTCTTTTTCTCACCACTGTATAATCAACCAAAAGGACAATTCACATTCTTGGAATTGGAGATATTATTGTTAGAGTGAATGATATATATATATATTACGAGCCTAAATCCTATAAGTTTATATTTTTAAGAAAATTGACAGTTCAACAGAATCTAACAATAATAAGAATTGGAAAATTAGTAAAGCTCAACATAGGGAAGTATGTAGAAAAAGAGAAAAGACATAAAAGACAAGTGTTAGACCCTAGACATAGACCATAAGACACTAAGGGGCATCATAAGTGGGTATCTTGCACCCATGAGGGAGCCCTTAGAGAAGGACTAAGGTGATGAAAGGTTTATGACATCAAATTGGATGAAAAAATGTAGGACTTGGGCGGGTGCATGAAGCCACACACACGGATTGCACACAAACCACACATGGGGGAACTCGGGCAGCATGCATGGGACACAGAGCTGGTCGCGTGGGGACGCACACAACATGCAGGCCAAGGGTAGGTCTTGGCACACACAAGGTCCGCCTACATAGGTGTATGTAGTAGCAATACAAGAGCATGTTGCCTCGGCTTAGATGCAACTTGGATGGGTAGACCCTATGAGTGTTTAGCTAGGTTGGCAATTCCGAACAAAATTCCTAAGTGTCGCTTAACTCTGCTTTCCAATTCCTCTTCGAACCACTTGACTTTGAAGACTAAGACTTTGCTAAGAGGTCGAGGTATGTAGCCGAGTGTGTGGTGACTGAATGTGAATCAACCCAGTTTTTAATCTTTAAATGTGTTAAAAATTTGGGAGAAATAGTTTTTGGTGCAAGACTTTTATTCCCCTGTTTCTGGATCGATCCAGGTGTAAGGGGGAGATCGATCCAACTAAATTTTTTTTTTAAATCAAATCTCAGCCCTTAGATTAAGGGCTTCTCTTTACTCTTTAAAAAGCCACCCCATGTGTTCTTCATTTTCTCATATTGTTTTCCTAATTTGACGTTTTTTATTGCAAAGAAAATCCATTTCTTTTAATGTTTTCCAAACAAGTTTTTAATGGATTTTCTTGAGCAATAAACGGGTTGATTCATTCCTTCATTCATATCTCAATCTCTCATTCTATTTGAGTTTGTGCAAAAACTCATTTTCTTCTTGTGTGGATTCAAAAAGAGGCCAAGATTGAACTTGGTGCGGACTCCAAATGTGCTCCGGAAGATGAAGGTGAGAAGCTGAAAGTGAAGGTACTAGTCAAGTGGTCCAGGAAGGGTTGGTTGGCTTGAGCTAGGTAAAACCTTGTACTCGGTTTTTATTCTTCATAGTGGAGTTTTTCAATCGATGGTAGGCCCGTGGTTTTTGATCTCTTCGAAGGTTTTCCACGTTAAAATCCTGTGTTAACTGTCTCTTTCTCTCACTCTACACTTTGATTTAATTTTTGTTTTTGATATCATTGATTACTTGGGTATACATGTTGAATGGAAGAAATATGAGGTGATATAAGTGTGATGATCCATGGAATATCCTTAATAATCTTTCTACTCATTTTAGTTAATGATATCATGAAGTGAATTGATGTGAGTTGAATAGATAATTGTTCTTTTGATTTATTTTTTAGGATTGTCGAAGCATTTGCATGTAGTTTGCATTTATAAATTGTTGGGAGAGTGTTGTTGCATACATTCTTACTTGTGGATGTTATGCTTTGTTGAATAATTGTTGGAAGCGAAATTTCTTAACATTAAGAAATTTTAAGGTTAGGTAATCTTTGTTGGGAGAATTTTTAAATTGTTCTACAACACCTATTCACCCTCCACCCCTAAGTGTAGTCCATTATTGAGATTCACATTTTCAATTGGTATCAGAGCGGGTTTTTAGCAATTTGGATTCTAGGTTTTTTTTCCATGGCATGGTCTTGGGATTGTTTGATGCAGATCAATTGGGATGTTTGTTGCTTCTTTCCCTTATTCTTGTTCTTGCATATGTCGTATAGATTTCAGAAACATGCAGACGCATGAAATGAAACTTTTGAATTGTTCACTTTGTAATATATACATTCAATATCCGGTAATAGGTGTGTATCAATGATTAATGCAAGTAATACAATTTGGCTGATTGAGTACTAAATTTCAAACTATTTTTTATCTGTCTTCTGGGTCATGTTCAATCTAAATTCAAATTATCTAAAGCCTTAGCATCTTTGATTGACTATAGTTATCACTCCCGGTAAAATACCTTTTTCCTTTTCAATATAGGTAAAAGGGTCCTAAGAAGCAGAAACACTATCAGCCAATTTGGAGTGCATTTGTTAGTGATTTTAAAAAATGCTTCTAATATTTTTTATACTTGAAAAGATAAAAAAATTCAAATATTGAAAACACTTCCTAAAATCATTACCAAACGAACTCTTAAAATTATTGATATGTGATTATCTTAATGCTATTTCCTATGGCGAGTCAAATGAGGCTCCTTTTAGATCCAATAATAATTCCCACGCAGAGGGCCATTTGATAACATTCTGTTAGCCCATGAATCTGATATAGTTACCAATAAAAAATTGTAAATCATGATTAATTCAAGTATGTTACATGAGTTCCAAGTAGTTTACAAGTTAAAATTAATAAGTTGGGCATAAAGTTTTATTAAAGAGCATTTTCATGGATTGAACTTTGATCATCTTGGCCATGTGATTGAAAAACTTTTTTTGTTTTCAAAAATAGAAAACTTTTATATAAAATTACTGACATTGTTTGGTCAATGTTCTATAAAAACAGTTTTTAAAAACAAAGTGAAATAAAAAATAGTTTTTAGATAATTAACAAATAGAAGTTGCTTTCATCATTTTTATTTTTTTTAAACAAAGGAAAGCATAAAAAAAAGTTAAAAAAAAACTATTAAAAAACAAATAAAATTGAACATGATATCATTCCTTTTTTTTTTTTTTTACACAATCTAATAGTGATATGAAAAATCTTCAAAAATGATATTCCTTTAAATTATACGTGTTTTTTTAATTTCTTTTAACTTCACTAAAAATTTTCGTTAAGCAAATAAATTTCAAATCAAATTGTACTTTATAAGTAAAATTTATTAATTTTCAAAAATAATGTAAAACTCAAAAACCGATTCAATTAAAAAAGTCATGGAACTTAATAACATTAGATAGTCATAGACCAAATTTTATTTTATATGCAAGGTTAGTTTTTTCTTTATATATATATATCATATTTTTGTAAAAAAAAAAAATATTAGGAAAATAAACTCCAAATTAAGCAAAACTTAATGCTTTGGATTCATTAACCACTCTACTAATTTTTAAAAATAACTTCAAACTTAAATAATAGCTCATTTGATACCAGAAATTTATGGAAAAAAAAATAGTTTAAAATAACTATATTGTTTCTCTTCTATATAAAATCATTATTTTCTATTTTTTCCCAAGGAAAATAAATTTCAAATTAAACAAAACTTAATATGTTGGATTCATTAATCTTCACTTTCTTAGCAACAACTCCTACGATTTACCAAGAGAGGTTTTTTTTTTTTTTTTTTTTAACTTGGAGTCTTGCAACAATTTGCTTTTAGACTTAAAACATTGTAGAAGAATCAATAAATTTATTTTAATGAAAAAATAGATTTAAAAAATATATATTGTAATAGAAAAAATCACTTTTTATTTTTTTTTCCCTTCTCCATTTAGTTAAATATATTTTTAACTTGTAAAAAAAATTAGCACATGATAGTATTTAGACTTAAGCGTTATGCTCTATTATAACTTAATAAGATTGGAGTCTACTAAAATTTAAGAACCTTATCATACTTTTCATAAAGTAGATGTAATTGGACTTGGATGGTTTTCTCATCTCACTTTAAAGAAAGTATATCTTGTTTAAAGTCTACGAATTGGGCACCTTGAAATCTCTTAAGAGTCGGGATTTTCTGTTTACATGGATCCATCCATAAAATTTTTAGTTTCAAATTTTATAGAAAGACTTGCTTTCTAATTACCTTCCCACAACTAGTCGTTTTAATAAATTTCATTCATCACCTTTTTCCCTTCCATTCTAAAGTTATCTATATAATTAGAATTTTGGTCAACTTACTTTTGTCCAAAAAAACAAACTTTTCAAAAAAGAAGGGAAAAAAGAATTATGTGAGACAAATTTCCACCACCACATGAAAAAAGAGTGTCCTAGATGTTTTAAAGAAAAAAATCACCTCCACTTGAAATTTTGCATATCTTCATTGGACTTAGAGGCTATCTACCCCACCCCACAACTTGTTTCAGGGGCAAGGTTGACTTGAGTCTTCTAGAATGACACCAAGTCAATGTTGTAAGAGTTTCATGGTTGGTATGAGAGACAAAGGCAAGATATGAATTTCCTTGTGAATATTATCAACAATGAGACATTTCACACTGGAAACTAAAGTTTTTGGGAAAAGAGATAGAAAGTCTTACCCTGAATAAGCTTTCAAGATGCCCACTTTGTAAAACTTTCTAAAAACCCCACTTCATGGATGCCCGGTTTGTTGACTTATTAGACCTTTATCTATTCAAGCATATTGCTATGCTCATTCTTCTTTGATGGCTTTTTTCTTTTGTTAATCAAGGAAAATATATAAAGTTTAGATGTCAGTCATTCACTATTTATCCATAGGTGTACCTCACATGTGAGAGTGGCCGATGACACTACTTACTTAAATCAAAGCCTGCCTCTGTATCTGAGCTTTCAAACAAAATGTTGGACATTATTTTTTTCAAGATATTTCTAATGGGAATGTTGTGAGTGGAGTCATAGCAAACAATAGGTAATGGCTTTGCGTCTTTGCACCTTGCATGTTTAGGCTTGATATATTGAACAAGAACATAAAAATTGACTAGAAATTTGAAAGGTACAACTTAACTCAAGCAATAAATTAAAGCACATATATGTGTACTTCAAAGTATTTGTGATTTGATCTTGTTACTGTTAGAACTCATGAGAGTTTGCCTCTGAAGTTTGAAAAAGTCTTAGTTAGAATTAGTCTTTGTTATTGTTTTATATCAAATTCTTACTCCATAATTTTCTGTTTTTAGTTAGTAGAAGTAGTGCCAATAAAATCTGAAAGTAGTTGAGATTTTTTTGCAATTTTAATTTGGTTGTAAGCCTATAAATAGGCATTCTCATTTGTGAAATAGATGTGTGCCTTCCTTGAATTCTTAACTCTCAAATTATTTATTTCTCTACAAGTTCTAGTTTTTTTCAGATTCTGAGAGTGGTATCAAAGCACCTGTTCCTACGGGCTGTGAGGCAAAGTTTCTTTGAGTGTTTTGAGTGCTAAACACAGTGAGATTAAGTGATTTATTTTTTCAAGCAGCTATGGTGCAAACATGTCTACTTCCAGTAGTACTTCCTCTATAATTCCAGTGTTTAGTGGTGAACACTATCACATTTGGGCTGTCAAGATGAGGTTTTACTTAAGGTCTCAAGGTTTGTGGAATGTTGTGATGTCTGAAGCTGATCCACCACCATTGGGAGCAAATCCTACAGTTGCTCAGATGAAAGCATATGAGGAGGAAAAACTTAAGAAAGACAAAGCCATCACCTACCTACATTCAGGACTTGCAGACCACATCTTCACCAAAATCATGGACTTGGAAACACCTAAACAGGTATGAGACAAGCTCCAAGGTGAATTTGAGGGCAGTGACAGAGTCAAAACTATCAAGCTCCTCACATTGAAGAGAAAGTTTGAATTGATGAAAATGAAAGACAACGAATTTGTGAAAGATTATTCTAGCGGGTTAATGGATGTTATAAACCAAATGAGGCTTCTTGGTGAGGCATTTATAGATCAAAAGGTGGTAGAAAAGATCATGGTTTCAGTGCCTCAAAAGTTTGAAGCCAAGATCTCTACAATTGAAGAGTCTTGTGACTTGCAAAGTCTCACAATTGCAGAGTTAACCAGCAAGCTTCATGCACAGGAGCAAAGGGTCTTAATGAGAGGTAATGAAGCTACTGAAGGTGTTTTTCAAGCAAATCATAAGGGAAAGAGTTCTAGAAACCTACAAGGAAATAAGTTCTTCAAGAATAACAAAGGGAAAGCTGAAGGATCTTCAAGAAAATGAAACTTTTCGCCTTGCTCTCATTGCAACAGAACCAACCATGCTGAGAAAGATTGTTGGTACAAAGGTAAACCTCTTTTTAATTGTAATTTCTACAATAAACTTGGCCACAATGAGAAGTATTGCAGAGCCAAGAAAAAACAATCTCAGCAGCAAACACAACAACATGCAAATGTGATTGAAAAAGACAAAAAGATGATAAGCATTTATTTATGGCATCACAGGCACTCAATTCTCATGAACTAAATACTTGGCTCATTAACAATGGCTGCACCAGTCACATGACCAAACATCTATCAATTTTTACCTCCATTGACAAATCAGTTCAACCAAAGGTCAAGTTGGGAAATGGTGAAGTTGTGCAAGCCAAAGGAAAATGGACAATTGCTATCAGCACCAAGAGAGGTACAAAAACTGTCACTAATGTTCTTTACATTCCAGAACTAGATCAAAATCTTCTTAGTGTTACACAATGCTAAGAAATGGATATGCAGTCTCTTTTAAAGAAAATTTTTGTTTTATCACTGATGTACATGGAACAGAGATAGAAAAAATTAAAATGAATGGAAATAGCTTTTATTTGAAGCTTGATTTAGTTGAAGGTCACGTCTTTAGTGCCAAGATTGATGAGAGTGTTGTTTGGTACAAAAGATATGGTCATTTCAACTTGAAGTCATTGAAGTTCATGCAAGAAGCTAGTATGGTTGAAGACATGCCTGAAATCACAATTAATGCTCAAACTTGTGAAAGTTGTGAGCTAGAGAAGCAACATCGCAAATCATTCCCTCAAAATATGTCCAAGAGAGCTACTCACAAGATGGAATTAGTTCATTCAGATATTTGTGGACCAATGAGCATAGCCTCATTGAGCAACAATGTATATTTTGCACTATTTATTGATGATTGTAGTAGAATGACTTGGGTTTATTTTCTAAAAACCAAATCACAAGTGCTCTTTGTGTTCAAAAGCTTCAAGAAAATGGTTGAAACTCAAAGTGGTTAGAAGGTTAAGGTGCTAAGAACTGATAATGGAGGTGAATATACCTCAAAAGAGTTCAATGTTTTTTGTCAAGAAGCTGGAATTGTACACCAGCTGACAGCTCCATACTCACCGCAGCAGAATGGAGTCTCTAAGAAGAATAACATAACGGTAATGGAGATGGCGAGGTGCATGCAATTCGAGAAGAATCTACCAAAGCTTCTATGGGCTGAAGCAAATAGCACATCAGTATATTTGCTTAACAGACTACCGACTAAGTTTGTTCAAAGCAAAACACCAATAGAGGCATGGTCTGGTGTAAAACCATTTGTCAAGCACCTAAAAGTGTTTGGTTCATTGTGTTACCTTCATGTGCCATCTATCAAGAGAGGTAAGCTTGATGAAAGAGCTGAGAAATGTGTTTTTGTTGGGTATGCAGCAGAATCAAAAGGTTACAGAATTTATAGCTTGAGTAGAATGAAAATTGTGATAAGTAGAGATGCGCACTTTGATGAAAATTCCTACTGAAATTGGGACTTGAAGAAAGTCCATAAATGTGATCAAACCACTCCATCTATTCTTGAACCAGTAATAGAAAGTACAAGTATTGAAGATCCACTTGATGTTGAAGCAACTTCAAACACACCAGTGCTTAAGGTAAGGTCGTTATCTGATGTGTATGAGAAGTGCAATCTTGTACATGCTGAGCCTACATGTTACACATAAGTTGTAAGATTTCTAGAATGGATTGAGGCTATGAAAGCTAAAATTGATGTTCTTGAAAGAAATGGAACTTGGAAGTTGACAGAATTACTTGAAGCTAAGAAAGCAATTGGTGAAAAATGGGTTTTCAAAACCAAATTCAATTAAGATGGTTCAATCTTCAAGCACAAGGCTAGAGTGGTTGTGAAGGGTTTTGCTCAAGTTGCTGGAGTGGACTATGGTGATACATTTGCACCAGTAGCCAGACATGACACTATAAGGCTGCTACTTGCACTTACTGGTCAAATAGGATGGAAAGTGTACCATTTAGATGTCAAGTCAGCTTTTCTAAATGGTATACTTCTTGAAGAAATTTATGTTCAACAACCAGAAGGATTTGAGGTTACTAGCCATGAACACAAAGTGTACAAGCTGCACAAGGCTCTCTATGGTTTGAAGCAAGCACTAAGGACCTAGTATAGCAGAATTGACTCTCACCTGATCCAACTTAGATTTAGGAGGAGTGAAAATGAAGCTACTTTGTATTTGAAACAAAATGAGGATGGTTTGCAATTGGTAGTGTCACTTTATGTTGATGACATGCTAGTGACTGGAAGCAATGTACGATTGTTGGCTGAGTTCAAAATGGAAATGCAAGATGTATTTGAGATGTCTGACCTTAGCATCATGAACTACTTCCTTGGAATGGAAATATACCAATGCAGCTCGGGTATCTTCATTTCACAGAGAAAATATGATGTTGATATTCTCAAGAAATTCAAGCTAGAATCATGCAAAGAAATAACAACTCTGCTGGCACAAAATGAGAAAATTTCAAACAATGATGGTGAGAAACTTAAGGAACCCTCTGCATATAGAAGCTTGGTAGGCAGCCTAAGCAACTAGACCTGACTTGATGTTTCCAACTGGTTTGCTTTCAAGATTCATGAGTTCACCTAGCAATGTTCACATGGGAGTTGCAAAAAGGGTGCTGAAGTATGTTAGAGGTACAAAAAATCTTGGCATCTAGTATTTAAAGACAAAAAAAGTTAAGCTAGATGGCTATGCTGATAGTGATTGGGCAGGAAGTGTTGATGACATGAAAAGCACTTCAGATTATGTATTTACAATAGGTTTAGGTGTCGTTTGTTGGAATTCAAGAAAGCAAGAAATAATGGCACAATCAACTATAGAAGCTGAGTATATCTCCTTAGCAACTACTGAAAATCAAGGAATATGGTTAAGGAAATTGCTCGCTGATCTAGGCCAAGAACAAAGCTCACCAACAGAGCTTTACTGTGACAACAAGTCAGCCATTGCCATTGCTCAAAATCCTGTCCAACATGGTAGGACCAAACACATAAATGTAAAATTTCATTCTATAAGGGAAGCTGAAAAAAATTCACTTGTCAAGTTGCATTAGTCAACTGATGTGCAACTTGCTGACATAATGACTAACGCACTTCCTAAATCAAGGCTGGAGTTCCTAAGGTTGAAGCTTGGCATGTCCAAGGAAAATCTTAAGGAGGAGTGTTAGAACTCATGAGAGCTTGCCTCTGAAGTTTGAAAAAGTCTTAGTTAGACTTAGTCTTTGTTATTGTTTTGTATCAGATTCTTGCTCCATAATTTTCTATTTTCAGTTAGTAGAAGTAGTGCCAATAAAATCTGAATTTGCTAGAATTCAAGAAAGCAAGAAGTAGTGGCACAATCAACTGCAGAAGTTAAGTATATCTCCTTAGCAACTGCTGCAAATCAAGGAATATGGTTAAGGAAATTGCTTGCTGATCTAGGCCAAGAACAAAGCTCACCAACAGAGCTTTATTGTGACAACAAGTTAGCCATTGCCATTGCTCAAAATCCTATCCAACATGGCAAGACCAAACACATAAATGTAAAATTTCATTCTATAAGGGAAGCTGAAAAGAATTCACTTGTCAAGTTGCATTATTGCTCAACTGATGTGCAACTTGCTGACATAATGACTAAGGCACTTCCTAAATCAAGGTTGGAGTTCCTGAAGTTGAAGCTTGGCATGTCCAAGGCTAATCTCAAGGAGGAGTGTTAGAACTCATGAGAGTTTGCCTCTGAAGTTTGAAAAAGTCTTAGTTAGACTTAGTCTTTGTTATTGTTTTATATCAGATTCTTACTCCATAATTTTCTGTTTTCAATTAGTAGAAGTAATGCTAATAAAATCTGAAAGTAGCTGAGATTTTTTTTGCAATTTTCATTTGGTTGTAAGCCTATAAATAGGCATTCTCATTTGTGAAATAGATGTGTGACTTCCTTCAATTCTTAACTCTCAAATTATTTCTTTCTCTGCAAGTTCTAGTTTCTTTTCATATTCTAACAGTTACGCTTGATGATTTACATCTTTTATGCCAATCCTCTCCCTACACTCTAAGCCAAGTTCCATTATCACCAAGATCGCCTTGTGCTGCAATTGCATCCCTTCTAGAATTCCCAGAAATTGATGTTATGGTGCCCTCTTGAATCTCAAGATAGCATGTGGAAAAGAAAAATGAAAAGCAAAATAAAAATGTCAAATTTATTTATTTCAATTTTATAAAAACTATAGAGGAAAATGAAATTATATGTACTTATATATCTAGGTTCTTTAATCTAAACCCAGGCCATGGTCTAAATGAATTTGCCACTACAATATTTGACTTCCATTTTAAAAGAGATATTGTTCAATCAATTTTTTCAAGACATAATTGACATAGAAAGATGACCAATTTGATAACCGTAAACTACCATAGAGTTGATACTGCATTCATAACTTAATCGATATAAATAGTTATGCACATTGGCTATGCATACAAGGAAAAACATGAAAATTGACTAAGACAAATTTAAATGATACATGTCCACTTCAAAGTAGTTGTGATTTGATTTTGTTAAGCTTAACCACAACTTCTTTTATGTCCATCCTCTCCTCTGGTAATTCTCTGCTACACTCCAAGCCCAATTCCATGATGGCCAAAAGCTTTTCTTGTGTTGCAATCGCATCTCCCCCATCTTGGTTCCTTGGTAGATTTTCGTCCACCACCTCCATTATTTTGTTGGGAATTGTTGCTTTAACCCATTGTCTCAAACTCATTTCTTCAGAAAACATCTCATCCATGGGCTTCTTTCTTGTAACCATCTCTAACAACATTATTCCATAGCTGTAAATATCACCTCTTGAGGATACCCTTCCTTCCAAGCCATACTCTATCAAAAATTCAAAAGCAATTTTTGGAGCAGATAGAATAACAAGATTTCCATTTCATTTTTTTATTTTTTGTGTTGGACTTTATCTTACAGATATTCTGTATTTTAAATTATATTACATAAAAAAAATGGTCTTGGAAATAGATCATTGAATTCAAATTTTCTTAGTGCTATGTTACAGTATTCAAGGGTAGCATGGGCTAAAAGATGTACCTGGTGCAATGTAGCCAAGAGTACCTAGAGTCTTGGTTTGAGTCACAGTCTTGTTTTCAGCCAAAATCTTTGCAATGCCAAAGTCGCCCACATGAGCAACCATCTCATCATCCAAGAGGACATTGCTGGGCTTCAAATCACAGTGCACCACAGGCTCGGATTGACCATGATGAAGATACTCCAAAGCTAATGCGACATCCACCATGATGCTCACTCTTTGGAAGAGACTCAAGCAGTAGTTGAAAGAATACAACCACTTCTCAAGGCTTCCATTGGGCATGTATTGCAAAACCAGAGCTCTTAGCTCAGGGTTGGAGCATGAAGTTATGACTTTAACCAGATTCCTATGTCGAACCCTTGCCAGCACCTTGCATTCTGCATCAAAGCTTTTGAAAGCACCTTCTAGTTGTAGATTCAAAACTTTAACAGCGACTAGTGTCCCCTCGGAAAGTAGTCCTTTGAAGACAGAACCAAAGCTTCCCACTCCAAGGATGTTAGCTTCAGAGAAATCATTCGTAGCATGACGAAGCTCTTGATATGAAATCATTCTATGCTCCACTGCAGGTGCTACATCAACTGTGTTCAGTGTTTCCACCTTACTCTGTCGATATTTTATCATCAGGAGGACGAGAGCCACGAGGATTGGCACTGATGCAATGCATGGAAGGAAAATTTTGAAGAGAAATTTATTTTTTGATTTTTGGGTGATATGACGCTGGCAAGGTGGGACTTGAAAGATGGGCTGCCCGCAGAGTGCTTGGTTCTCCAAAAAGGATGCTGCTGTAAAGTTCTCAAAACACCCGTCCCTTGGAATTTCCCCCGACAGCTTATTAAAAGACAAATTCAGGTTTCGGAGATGTGAAAGAGCCACCAATGATTTGGGTATTGATCCAGATAGATTATTGTGAGAGAGGTCCATATAATCCAATGTGATCAATTCGCCAAGAGATTCGGGAATAGACCCCCAAAATAAGTTTCCCGACAGATTTAGGGAACTTAAGCTTTCAAAGGCCCCAAGAATGGTTGGAATGTTACCTGAGATTCTGTTCCAAGACAAGTCCATGGTCTGCAGCATTTTCATTGATCTCATGTTGGCATGGAGGCTTCCGCCCAATGAATTAAATGATAAATCCAAAGACCGGAGATTTTCAAGGCTCCACAAGTTGGATGGAATTGATGAGGACAACAAATTGGAATCCAACAGCATGATCTGTAAATAACTAACATTTTCTATGCAACTTGGAATTGATCCAGACAGCTTATTATTTCCAAGGCTCATTTCCCCCAAGTTTCTAAGGAGGCACACCTCGTTCGGAATGCTTTCCTCAAGTTGGTTACCATCAAGATATAGTCTCTGCAGGCTTTTCATTCCTTTAATTGTTGATGGAATGGCACCACTCAGATTGTTATTACTCAATGCAAGTAGATTCAAATTTGTCAAGGAACCAATTTCCCTTGGAATTGAACCTGTTAGCTGATTTCCATCCAGAAATAGTGTTTGGAGCTGTTCTGAGTGGCCTATATTTCTGGGGACTTCTCCGGTAAATCGGTTGTCTTCTAAATCTAAATATATGAGTTGAGAACAATTTGATAGATACAAAGGGATAACTCCACTGAGCTTATTTACGCCAAGGCCAAGGATCTTTAGGTTTGGAAGCAAAAGCCCAAGAGTTGAAGGAAGAGTCCCTGAAAGAGAATTTTGTTCTAATAATATTTGTTCTAGGGTGGAGACATTGAAAATTGTCAGGGGTATCAACCCAGTGAAGTTATTTTTGGCAAAGTTAATGCCCATCAAATTCTGAAGATTCCCTATCTCACTTGGAATGGTTCCGTGAAGGTGGTTTTGTTCTAAACCAAGCCATTCCAACTTTGAATTGTTACCCAAGGAAGGTGGAATAGTACCTGTAAGAATGTTCCTTCCAAGGTATAGGGCTCGAAGTGAGGGTAAGTAGCTTAACCAATTTGGTATCACCCCTGTAAATTCATTTTTTGCAAGGGAGATGACCTGAAGCTTTTGGCAGTGTTGCATGCTTTCAGGGATCAATCCTTCCAGCATGTTCAGTTGTAATATGAGTTTTCTCAAGCGTTTCAAATGGCTGATTTCAGGAATCAGATGACCATGAAAACTGTTGTTACGAAGATCAAGTCCAACCAGGAAGGAAAGATTACCGACATAAGGAGAAATGGTGCCTTGGAGACCCATGTGTCCAAGGCTCAAAAGTGTTACTCTCTGTCTGCGACTGCTACAAGAGACGCCAACCCAATTGCAGAAGTTTTCAGCTTCAGTCCAGTTACTCCCCAAAATGTTGTTGGGGTCAAGCTTGATCTCAGACTTGAACGCAAGCAGAGCAGATAGATCAGTGACGTTGGAGGAAGAAATGGCCAAACATGAGTGTACTAACAGCACTCCGACAAGGGACTCCATGAAAAGCCTCTCCACAGACATGTTTCGTAGGTCTTGTTTGATCAACAAGAAAACTCACAACTAAAGAAGAATGAGCATGGCTTACCTAAGAAAATTAAGAGGTCTAGTTGAAACACGTCATTTTCAAACTCCCTGGCAGCTTCAAATTGATGTGATGGAATGTTTACTAAATTTTAGCTCTATATGTGGACATGAGTTGTACAATCCGTTACAAGCATAACTGAAGGGATTAGATTGGGCGTAACTGAAGGGATCAGATTAGTCAACTTTCCTTAGACATTTTTCTAGACAAATTAAGATCGTAAATGGGCTAAATATTGAGCTCCTTTGTACCATTTTAATATAGCAATTGTGTATACAAATTCCATATATACAAATTATTTCCTTTCTCGTCAACATGGTATCAAAGTAGGTTTGTTTCTGCTCTTTGGTATCAACTTCTTGATTCTACCCAACCCCAACAACCTAACAACGACCCAGGAAAATGTCTGAATCAGACTCTCAGACAAGAGGGTCTCCACCAACGACAACCTCTATTTTATCAAAACTCACCATGAAGATGGCCGAGGTGTTGAACAAGGCCCCGACCCCAACTACAGCAGCGGATACTGCCCCGATTGGCATAAAACTCGATGGATCAAATTATGCACTATGGTCCCAAGTTGTGGAGATGTTTATCTCTAGGAGAGACAAATTAGGGTACATTAACGGTGATTTACCCCAACCTAATCCGACTGATACATTATTCCGAGGATGGAGAACCGAAAACACCATCGTCAAAGGCTAGCTCATCAACACCATGGATTCATCCCTTGTTAGCACGTTCATTTGGTATCCCACTGCGAAAGAGGTTTGGGACGCCATTGCTGTCACTTTCTTCAACGGGAGTGACACTGCTCAGGTGTATGAGCTCCGGCGACGAGTGAGTAGGCTATGGAAAAATGGTGGATCTTTGGAGAAATTTTATAACGAACTGCAAGGCTTGTGGAGGGAAATAGATTTTTGGCGACCAAATCCCATGGAGTGCCCTAAGGATGTGCAATGGTACACCGCAATTCTCCAGGAGGAGAGGGTCTATGTGTTCCTCGACGGCCTTGATGATCAACTCGACCAAGTCAAGAGCATCGTGCTACAGATGCAGCCATTTCCAACGATTGAGCAAGCCTACATGTGCATCTGACGAGAAATGGTGCTACAGACAGTGATGGGGAATAGTTCTGATGAAGGGATGGGAATTGGGTTGGCTTCCAAGGAGTTGAAAACGGGCCCCAACCCATTTGGCAAAGACGAAGTTCTAGTACTCAATAAATCTAATCCCACTAGTCCAAATTCAAATCAACGGACAGAGGGCTTAAAGTGCTCCCATTATGGAAATTCCAAACACACACAGGACACTTGCTTTAAGCTCCATAGATACCCAGACTGGTGGCACGAGCTCTAGGCTAAAAAGAAACATAATGGCACCAATATTGAGCCCAGTACTGATAAAATGGTAGTAGCAGCAGCAAACCCCATTGGTCTTTAATTCCTACTGACTCTACCAACAACACTCCAGGTCTAGCATCTCTTGGATCTACTAGAAGCAGTGAATGCAACTTGTGGATCCTAGATTCCGGAGCCACGGATCATATGACATTTGATGCACAGGACTTTTATCAGCATACCGCTCCTAGGTGAATTAGCATTGCGAATGCTAAAGGCACTATTTCATCAATACAAATGGTTGGAATTATGATGCTATCACCAGCCCTGTCACTCTCCAATACATTATTTGTGTCATCCATATCTCATAAACTGCTTTCTGTCAGTCAACTTACTAAGGACTTAAATTGTACAGCACTGATGTACCCTAATTTTTGTCTTATCTAGGATATTCTCACGAAGGAAATTATTGGGCGTGGTACTAAGAAAGGGGGACTCTACTATATGGATGACTTCAAAATGGGACAGGCACATCATGTGGGACAATCAGGTAATTCCAAAATAGAACAAATCTGGCTTTGGCATCGACGGCTCGGCCATCCGTCATTTGGATATTTGAAGCATTTACTACCTAGTTTATTTTCTGATTTATCCATCTCAGATTTTCAATGTGAAACCTGTATTTTTGCCAAAAGTCACCGGGCAATTTATTCTTTACATAACAATAAGAGTGATGTAACTTTTAGCTTAATTTATTATGATATGTGGGGACCATCCCCAAAATCTACTCTATCAAGTTATCATTAATTTGTTCTCTTTGTTGATGATTGCACTCGAATGACGTGGATCTACCTACTGAAAAACAAAGATGAGGTTTTTACTGTCTTCTGCTCTTTTCACACAATGATTCAAACCCAATTTTCTATCAAACTCAGAGTTCTTCTCTCTGATAATGACGATGAATACATGAATCGACAATTCCAGGAGTACTTCCACCAGCATCGGTTGATACATCAAACCTCGTGTCCTCATACTCCAAAGCAAAACGGTGTAGCAGAATGTAAGAATCGCCATATTCTCGAGACCACGCGTGCCCTCCTATTAGGGGCACATGTACCTAGTTCTCACTGGCATGTTGCGGTTACAACTATCGTGCATCTCATCAATCGAATGCCATCCCGGATTCTGGGTTTCAAAACACCTCTCCAGGCCTTAACCGTGAGTATATCAGTACTTCCGACTATGACGCTTCCTTCCCGAACCTTTGGATGAGTTGTCTACGGTCATCTTCACTGCAATCAGCGCACCAAACTCGACTCTTGTGCTCATCGTTGTCTCTTTCTAGGCTATGTCACCAATCAGAAAGGTTACCGGTGCTATGATCCAACAAATAGGCAGCTCTATGTTACTATGGATGTCACCTTCCTCGAGTCCGAGATGTTCTATCATCCATCCAATTCTTCTCTTTAGGGGAAGACACACAATGAAGAATTGAATTGGTTCAGGGACATCCCAGACATCCCACTGACTACAGAGCTACCAACTACCATGGGTATGGAACAGACTACAAAGCCACCAATGTCGACTATTGAGACACCAACTCCGATCGCTGAGACACCCCCTCATTCTACAATACCTCATGACCCAACTTCTGAGAATATTCCTAAAGAGATTCTTGAGGTAAGTTTTCCTCTTGTCACAAAACATTTAACTGACGATTGTTATCAGTTACCTCATAGGCACAATCATGGCAAACCACCAAAACACTACTCTCCAGATATTGAGACACACAAATCAAAGTACCCGATTGCCAATTACGTCTCAACAGAGAAGCTCTCAAAATCCTTAAAAAGCTTTTCTAATGCATTATCGGCGCATCACATTCTTACAAGTGTAGAGGAGGCTCTACAAGACCCTAAGTGGGTCTAAGCGATGAAGGAAGAAATGGAAGCATTGTTGAAAAACAAGACATGGATTCTTGTCTCTTTACCAGAATGCCACATGATAGTGGGGTGCAAATGGGTATTCTCCATCAAATACAAGGCGGATGGGTCGATTGAGCGCTACAAAGCGAAACTTTTAGTGAAATGATTATGGTACGGAGTTGACTAAATGGAGACCTTCTCACCTGTAGCCAAGTTGAACACTGTAAGAGTCCTTCTATCCTTTGCAACGAACCTTGATTGGTCGCTACTCCAATTTGATGTAAAGAATGCGTTCCTCCACGGTGACCTCGAGGAAGAAATTTATGTGGATATTTCCCCTGGGTACATTGAAACGTATGGCAAGACAGTGTGTAAATTGCAGCGCACCCTATACGGCTTAAAACAGTCTCCATGAGCTTGGTTTGGACGCCTTAGCCTAGCAATGAGAAAGTATGGGTTTCAAACGAGCAATTTTGATCACACACTATTTCTAAAGCATCGACAAGCCAAGATAGCAGCACTAATAGTGTATGTAGATGATATGATCATCACAAGAAATGATACTGAGGAAGTTGTGAAACTTCAAAAACTGTTGGGAACAGAGTTTGAAATGAAGAGTTTAGGTAGGTTGAAATACTTTCTAAGAATTGATATGGCTCAATTTAAACGAGGTATCTTTCTTTCCCAACGAAAGTATACTCTCGATCTATTATCAGAAGTTGGATTGCTAGATTGTAAACCGACAAATGTTCCAATATAACAGAATCACAGGCTTGGAGAATACCCTGACCAGATCCCCACTAATAAAGGCAGATATCAGAGATTGGTTGGAAAACTAATTTATCTTTCACATACCGAACCTGATATTACCTATGTAGTCAGTGTAGTGAGTCAGTTCATGCATTGCCCTAGTGAAGATCATATGAATGCAGTGACTCAAATTTATAGGTACCTTAAGGGAACCCCAGGGAAGGGAATTATGTTCTCAAAGAATGGGCACTTGGAAATTACAGGGTATACTGACGCTAACTGGACAGGAAATATTTTCGACAAGAAATCCACATCAGGCTACTTCACATTTGTTAGAGGAAACCTGGTAACATGGAGAAGTAAAAAACAAAAAGTAATAGCACTATCTAGTGCAGAGGCGGAGTTTCAAGGAATGGCTAAAGGGTTGTGTGAGTTACTCTGACTGAGAAGATTGTTGATAGAAATTGGCTTTCCTCCTAGTTGCAAGATGAACTTGCTTTGTGATAACAAGGCAGCCATTGATATTGCTCATAACCCAGTCCAACATGATCGAACTAAGCATGTGGAAGTAGACCGGCATTTTATCAAGCAGAACTTAGAAGCTAAGATAATTCAATTCCCATTTGTCAAAGCAAAAGACCAACTAGCAGACATCCTCACTAAGGCAATATCCAGTAAGTAAAATCGAGATATTTGTATGCATATTTGTATAAATGGGAATATACATAAATTTATGTATTCATAGATATGTATATATGAGTATATATGCGATCCCATGAGTATGTAAGTATTCATTTGAATATGCAAGAATGAATATGAATGATTAAGTTCACTGGTATTTCTTAAAAGTCGAGAGGTTATTTTTCTTTAGAAATGTAGTTAACTTGTTAATTTAAATATAGAAAATGGACTAAATTTGAATCAAGGTTTTTCTTCGGCTGTTGATATAAAATCTTATTCTTAAACTCAATTTCAACAAATAATAAAACTAGGGTTTATGATAAACCCAAATATCCATAGTATAAAAATCATCGTTTAAATCAATGGAACTATAATGTTAAAAAATTTCTCAACATTTAAATCAGAAAATTCATCCTTTTCTACCGCTTCAAGCCTCCAATTGCCAATCCCATTTTTTCCGGTCAGTTGAAATGTAACCAAGTTTCTCATAGAACTAATCCCTTTAGGTATATGGCATCCCAAAGCAATAATGTTTCCAAAGCCTACTCAAGAATTGTTCTGCATAGTTTGCTCTACTAAGAGTCTGCAGTCTAGAAAAACTGTTATATGCTATAGAGATACTTCATCGAGAAAGGATGGTAAAGATTTCTTGAGGTAGTAGACTAGTGAGGTGATTCATTTCAAGATTGCCGAGATACTTTTTTTACATTTATCTTAGTAAAAAAAAAGTTTTTTTCTTTCTTCTTTCCTTTTTTCTATTTATTTTCAAATATTATTAGCATACAAAATAAACAACCTAACACAATAGCATTTAGATTTTAATAAAAACAAACATACGAGCTTTATGTTAAGCATTCAATTCTATTAAGATTTAAATCATGTGGTAATTATTTTCTAATTTTTTTATTAGAAAAATCAACTCCAAATTAAACAAGATTTAATATGTTAGATTTATTAACAAGTCTAGTAATTTTTAAAAATAATTTAAAACTTAAATAATAAACTCATTAATTTAAAAAATTTATAGATAAAAGTCGGTTCATAATAACTCTATTAATTTTTTTCTACACATAATTATATTTTTATAAATTTTGTCATTATAAAAATGAACCTCAACTCGAGTGACACTTTGCATTAAATTTATTAATGGATTTAATAATTTTTAAAAATAATTTGGAACTTAAAAAATACATCTAATCATTAAAAAAAAATAGTACATCAAAATTGAATCATAACTTTATTATTTCTCCTATACAAATAACTATATTTTTTAAATTTAGGTAAATAAATTATAAATTAAGTAAGATATAAATAATAATTTAAATTCTTTAATGAATTTTTCAATTCTTAAGAATAATTTTGAGTTCAAAAAACTAATATAATTATTTATAGATTAAATCAAAATATTTTAGAATATTATGTTAATTCAGTACCAAATATATGAAATGAAAAACATGTGTAGACCCTTCATTTTGTCCTTTTAGCACATGCCTTAGGTGTTATTTCAATACTCTATAATAATTCCCTTGTGGTCCATTGCTACTCATACAACCTACCTTTTGTAGCCACCTTGGAGACTCTATTTGAGGGATTTATCCTACCTCTCATTTTGACACTTGGTAGGCCCAAATTATATCTAGGATTTGAATTCTCTATAATCAAGATATAATTACATCCTGGTCAAATTATTTATGTATAAAAAAAAATAAAAATAAAAACTTGTGAAATATTAAAAATAAAGATGTGAACCAAGTGGCTACTTAATTGCTATGGAAATGGAAGATGAATCTCACCTATGGATAACACTTAGAGGGGAGTGAATATGTGTTTTTGCAACATTTAGAGAAAGTGTCTTACAAATGCTAACAATTCTGGTGTTTTTCTCCTATGAATGAATTTTCTTTTTCAACAATAAGAACAAATAAGCAAATCACAAGCAATAATGGATGCACCAACACTCTCCCAAACAAGTTTTTCAATGCAAGTCACATGCAAATGAAACAACACTTCCCAAACACAATATATAAGATATTGCATCAACACACTCATTTTCACATGCCCCTTGATATCAATCAACAAAAACTAAAATATATATTGTTCTTTCGAAGCTCCAATAACAAATATTAGTTCATGCTCCAATTAAGCTTCAATATAACTCAATAAAAAATATCATAAGCTAACGAAATGCTAATCAAAGACAAAAGAAAATAGAAAGACAATGACACCAATTTTTTAAATGTCAAAATCCTACGAAGAGATAAAAAAAATCACGAGCCTCAAGCAATCAAATAATCCACTATGAAGAAAAATTAGTTGAGTACAAGGTTTTTGCCTAGCCCAAACCTTCTATCATACTCTAAACTACTTACCTAAAACCTTCAAGCTTCAGCTTCCACTTTTCTTCTTCAGGAAAACACTTATAATCCACTCCAAACTTTAATCTCAACCTCTTCTTGAGTCCACACAACAAGAATCTTGGATTTTACCCCAATCAGTTGAATATGAGAACAATATGAGAGTTAGGATGAAGAACACAGTGAATCAACCCATTTTAAACAAAGATTTTTCACTCGAAAACGATTTTCAATTCTAACCCAAAAGTTTTCTCATATTTAGTAATAATAATTTTTAACCATTTATCTTTCATATTCAATTTGATGGAGAAAAATGATTAGGAAATTATTCAACTTGGTCTCACTAATAAATAAGTGAGAGAAGGGTGAAAGAGCTAGAAAAAAAAATTAAAAATGTGGGGTGGTCGATTAGCTTTTTCATTTAATAGTTAAGGGTATTTTAGGGATTTTTTAAAGATAATATCCTTCTTCTCAATTTCTACTTTTTCATTGGGTTTTGAGTTTAATTATGAATGATAGGAAAATCTTACCTCAATTACCAAGTCTAGCGGGAGTGAAAACATAATTTTCCCATATATAATTTGGTTGTTAATAGACACTTGTTTTAATTCTTTGTCAAGTACTTTATAACTATAAATTAGATCTAACAATCACACTCAATTTTGACAAATAATAAATTAGAGTTTATGAATTTATGATTATAATTTTCCCACAACTAGTCATTTTAATAAATTTCATTCATCACCTATTCACCTTTGTCCCTTCCATTCTAAAGTTATCTATATAATTAGAATTTTGGTCAACTTACTTTTGTCCAAAAAAACAAACTTTTCAAAAAAAAGAAAAAAAAAATTATGTGAGACAAATTTCCACCACCACATGAAAAAGGGGGTTGACACGTGATTGAGATGGTAAGAGGGACAAAGGAGTGTCCTAGACGTTTTAAAGAAAAAGTTCACCTCCACTTGAAATTTTGCATATCTTCATTGGACTTAGAGGCTATCTACCCCACCCCACAACTTGTTTCGGGGGCAAGGTTGACTTGAGTCTTCTAAAATGACACAAGTGTAACAGTTTAATGGTTGGCATGAGAGACAAAGGCAATATATGAATTTCCTTGTGAATATTATCAACAATGAGACATTTCACACTGGAAACTAAAGTTTTTGGGAAAAGAGATAGAAAGTCTTACCCTGAGAATAAGCTTTCAAGATGCCCACTTTGTAAAACTTTCTAAAAACCCCACTTCATGGAAAGGATGGTGAGAAGAAGCTTCATGGATGCCCGGTTTGTTGACTTATAAGACCTTTAAGTGGTCAAGCATATTGCTATGCTTATTCTTCTTTGATGCCTTTTTTAATCAAGTAAAATATATAAAGTTTGGATGTCAGTCATTCGCTATTTATCCATAGGTGTACCTCACATGTGAGAGTGGCCGATGACACTTCTTACTGAAATTAAAGCCTGCCTCTGTATCTGAGCTTTCAAACGAAATGTTGACATTATTTTTTTCAAGATATTGCTAATGGGAATGTTGTTAATGCAGTCATAGCAGACGGTAGGAAATGGCTTTGCGCCTTTGCACCTTGCATGTTTAGGCTTGATATATTGAACAAGAACATAAAAATTGACTAGAAATCTGGAAGGTACAACTTTAGCTCAAGCAATAAATTAAAGCACATATATGTGTACTTAAAAGTATTTGCGATTTGATCTTGTTACGACTTGATGATTACATCTTTTATGCCAATCCTCTCCCTACACTCTTAAGGCAAGTTCCATTATCACCAAGATCGCCTTGTGCTGCAATTGCATCCCTTCTAGAATTCCCAGAAATTGAGGTTATGGTGCCCTCTTGGATCTCAAGATAGCATGTGGAAAAGAAAAATGAAAAGCAAAATAAAAATGTCAAATTTATTTATTTCAATTTTATAAAAACTATAGAGGAAAATGAAATTATATGTACTTATATATATATATATATATATATATATATATATATATATCTAGTTTCTTTAATCTAAACCCAGGCCATGGTCTAAATGAATTTGCCACTACAATATTTGACTTCCATTTTAAAAGAGATATTGTTCAATCAATTTTTTCAAGACAGAATTGACATAGAAGATGGCCAATTTGATAACCCTAAACTACCATAGAGTTGATACTGCATTCATAACAGAATTGATATAAATAGTTATGCACATTGGCTATGCATACAAAGCAAAAACATGAAAATTGACTAAGACAAATTTAAATGATACATGTCCACTTCAAAGTAGTTGCGATTTGATTTTGTTAAGCTTAACCACAACTTATTTTGTGCCCATCCTCTCCTCTGGTAATTCTCTGCTACACTCCAAGTCCAAGCCCAATTCCATGATGGCCAAAAGTTTTTCTTGTGTTGCAATCGCACCTCCCCCATCTTGGTTCCTTGGTAGATTTTCGTCCACCACCTCCATTATTTTGTTGGGAATTGTTGCTTTAACCCATTGTCTCAAACTCATTTCTTCAGAAAACATCTCATCCATGGACTTCTTTCTTGTAACCATCTGCAAATATCACCTCTTGAGGATACCCTTCCTTCCAAGCCATACTCTATCAAAAATTCAAAAGCAATTATTGGAGCAGATACAATAAAGTCCATGGTTTGCAGCATTTTCAATGCTCTCATGTTTGCATGGAGGCTTCCACCCAGTGAATTAAATGATAAATCCAAAGACCGGAGATTTTCAAGGCTCCACAAGTTGGATGGAATTGATGAGGACAACGAACTGGAATCCAACAGCATGATCTGTAAATAACTAACATTTTCTATGCAACTTGGAATTGATCCAGACAGGTTATTATTTACAAGGCTCATTTCCCCAAAGTTTCTAAGGAGGCAAATCTCGTTCGGAATGCTTTCCTCAAGTTGGTTACCATCAAGGCCTTCAGTCCATACAGTTTTCCATGAACCAACCAAATGGTCAACTGTTATCCTGGCCTGCCCCTCCTTGGGTGGAACTGGAAGTTGATGAGTCTATATTAAGTAATAATTTTCAATACAGCATTGAATCCAAAACTTGTTTTAGTTTGATCAACACTACCCGATCAAACTAAAACCAGTCAAGGTCAAAAGGCCAATAAAATTTAGCATTAATTGCTCACATTAACTTGATTAGTAGTTTTTTTTTTCTTCCTCCTAGGAGATTACTGCATGAAAAAATTGCATTAAAACAAAAGCATTGAACAAATGTCAAATGAAAAAAGAAGGATGAGATTGGCTTTTCTCAATTTACACTACCCAAAAAGCATAGAATTAGCTTTATTTCATCGTTTCTGCTAATTATTTACTTACTGGAAATCACAAATATGTATGTTACAGTTGCCACCAAACATGTATGGACCATCAAAGCAGTCTTTTTCATCTGAGAAGCATCACATCATCATGAGGTTCGAAATCATAGTCTTACGCCAAAGCTTGGGCCATGATTGAACGATGAGATAGCTGCTGCTCATAAAGCTCACGGAAAATCTGGTATTTGGCATCATGGTACTTCTTCACCTTCGGGTCTTCAGCTGGATGGATGACCTGCTCAAATGCAAGTGTTTAATTCAACGAGAAGAATGAATGGACTTGAGGTCTTCCTAAGTGGAACTTTAAAGATGATTATATGCTGTTTTGTTTGGATTTTGGACTTAAAAAGAGAAGGCCCATATGCTCCATTCCCTGCACGAATTGTTCATCTGGTAATTAAATTTTTATCAAGGAGATTGTCAAGTCCTTTAGCACTGGCTACATGGGAGAATCCAAATAACAATATTTCAAATCAGTAGCAGCCCCTTAAAGGGACTCCTACAGGCCAGGATTCTGTTCCATGTTAAAGAAACCTACTTGACACCCCAAATATTAGAAAAGAGTGGTCTCACTATATATTACAAATCTCTCCAAATTGGAGCTGCTAAATTCTACTTTGAAACAATATTGAAATCGGAAATCTATGCCATCAGTAGGCAAATAAAGCAGGACCAGGCAATCTTGGGCTGGATCTAGGCCCAGCCAATTTTTGGATTAGCACCTGCCTCTGCAATCTTTAGATTTACATGTTATTAACAAGTATATCTCATAACAGAAGCCTGACCACTGACCTGCCTCCTAGTACTTGAAATATCTGATGCTCACCCATCAATCAATCCAGGTTAACATTGATAAGTGGTGAAATTTAAACATTGGTGTTCTTTTTGATCTCTACATATTTCACCGCTCAACTGAAAATTCCCTCTACCCCTACCATACTCCAACTTGGTAGTTTCCACCACCTGTCCAGGGTTGAGCCCTAGGATTTGATGACAGACTTAAAAAGGAATTCAAAGTTCCCTTCCCAATTATAAACGAGATGTTCCCAGGTCTAGGCTTTCGAATAACCCAAACTAAATTCAACCTCATTACTGATAGTTACTTCTATACCTGCCCAGGACTACTGCAACTCCTAAAAACAAACAGAAGCACAAACCAAGACATATGTGCATGTTATTACAATAAATTGTAATAACACAATGCTCTTGCTCTCTCACTGCCAGTATTTCCCAAAATTGTTGAGTTTATCAAACACAATGTTTTTACAACCTAGATTGTGTCTGAGTGAGACTTACGACATTTATTTTTTCTTTCCCCATGTCATTTTAAGTTTGAATATGTCTGAATTTGTTTGAAATTAGAATTGAAATCGATGTAAAAATGTGATTCAAACTTTAAATTTCAGATAAAAGTTAATCTTTTGACCTTTTTGTGTTCAGACAAAATATCTGAAAACAAAATTTAACTTGAAAAACAAACAGCAAGACTCGACAAAAAACATGCAGGTTACTCTGTTGATCTTAATATTTTCAGCTGTAGCAAAATATGTACATAAGTTTTAAGTTAAAATATAAAGGTGTTATATCTCAGCCAATATAATATCCTGCAACTTTGACAAATCAGAATAACATTAAATTTCTATACCTCTACCAGCAGGGTGGTTAATAAACCATGTTGGAGATTTTACCCAACCTTGGAATAAAATAACCTCCATAGATTACTACCTTTGTTAAAATTAACAAAATGGATAAAATAAAATAAAACAAGATCAGGCTTTGTGGTGCATACCTGACCAGCTGCATTCAATGCCTTCATGGAATCACTGAGACTAGAATATTTCTTTGAGGCAACTGCACCAAGAATGGCTGCACCCAAGAGCACAGACTCACTTTCTCGAGGAAGAACTATGGGGCAACCTGCAAAAGCATTACTCCATTAAAATACTCAGGCGCACTGAAATGTGTTGTGATACTTGAATGAAGGCCCATTAGTAAAATTGAGTAGCCTTTGACATGACTTTTTCAAAGATCTCTGTTTGAAGGGGTTTTTTTTTTAATATGCTTTAAAAAAAATTAAAAAAAAAAAAAAAAAAGCTACAAAGAGCCTAACCAGTCTCCACAAAACCTAACAACGACAAAGAACCATCCTCAATACACAAGCTAACCCAATTCCAAAAAAGATACAAAAAAGAATTTATAATTGCTTGGACCAAGCTTTCACAAATATCAAAGGTCCTCCTATTTCTCTCCCTCCAAATGGTCCAAAACAAGAATAACAAAGCAACTTTCCAAGTATTTTTTCTCTTTTTTCCAACAAAGGAGCCGAGCAAACTCAAAAGCAACTCTCTCACTAAAGAGTGCATCACCCACTTTACACCATATAGAGCAAAAATCAATTGCCACAAAATGCATACTTTCGTACAATGAAAGAGAATATGATCACCCGCTTCTTCTTCTACTTTGCACATATAGCATCTATTAGGAATCCTCTAACTCCTTCTATGTTGATCCTAAGTCAATATCTTGACTCAAGTTGCTTCCCAGGTATAGAAACTAACTCATACAGGAACCCAGGAATTCCAAACCATACCATAAGGGAACAACTTCGCTCTCCTACTTGCCAAGGAGGAGTAAAAAGACTTGACTAAAATGTTACCGTTCTTTGTATCCAGCCACACCATAATATCATCAATGCCCAATTCCAAACAAATGGAGTGATCATGCAACCTCCCAAAAAAGACATTACCTCCTCCAACTCCCAATCATGCAGTTGCCTAATAAACCTAGGGCCCCAACTACCACTATCCTAGACATTAACCACCCAAGGATCTTTTGAAGAGGCTATGGAATAAAAATCCAAAAATGAATCCTTCCAAAACGTGTCCCCACACCACTTGTCCTTCCAAAACTTCACCCTATTCCCAAAACCAACCTTAAAGCTTATTTTATCTTTGAAAGCCTCCCAACTACTTTTGATTGCCTTCCACGCCCCCACTTCATACCTCTCTCTCACTTCTTTAGTACACAACCCCCCTTCTTCTTGCCTGTACTTACCTACAATTACTCATTTCCAAAGAGGATTCCTTTCACTCACAAATCTCCAAGACCATTTTCCCAAAAGAGTCTTGTTAAAGATGGAAACGTTTTTGAAGCCCAAGCCCCTTTCTGTTATTCCAAGTAAACAAGAGACCAATTCACCATATGTGGCTTATTGACCAAAGCCCCCCCTTCTCAAAGGAAGTCCCTTTGAATCTTTTCCAGTCTAAAAGTTCTATTGAACATGAAAGATCAAAGAACTTGTTACATATGCCAAAATAGAGCTTCTACAAGAAGAATCATTTTCTTGACTTACATATTATACTCATGTGTGTGTGTGTCTCCTCAAAGGAAGTCCCTTTGAATCTTTTTTGGTCTAAAAGTTCTGTTGAACATGAAAGATCAAAGAACTTCTTACATATGCCAAAATAGAGCTTCTACAAGAAGAATCATTTTCTTGACTTTCATATTATACTCATGTGTGTTCTATTGAACATGAAAGATCGAAGAACTTCTTGCATATGCCAAAATAGAGCTTCTACAAGCAGAATCATTTTCTTGACTTTCATATCATACTCGTGTGTGTGTGTGTGTGTGTGTGTGTATGCTTCGCCCCACATTGAATGTCGGGCCAGTTGTTGAAGATAAAAGTACATCAAACCCATATGAAGTTTTACCATGGGCCACTTGTTGAAAATAAAGGTACATCAAATCCATATGAAGTTTTACTGTGACTAGATTGTATCCATTGTGTGTGTGGGGTGGGGGGAGGGGGGCCAATTGTTGAAGATAAAGGTACATCAAACCCATATGAAGTTTTACCATGAGCAAATTGTATCCATTGTGTGTGTGTGTGCGCGCGCGCGTGTGAGAAAGAGAGAGAGAGAGAGAGAGACCAACTATATCTGCATGCTCTTGAAGGAACAAGGGGTTCTTTGCAAGTCCACCACATGCAAGTAGTGTGTCAATCTGCAAAGCAAGAAACACATATTTTCAACAATAAAAAAATGAGAACATTGGAGAAATAATGAGATAGAAAGCAGTTTACCTAAACTCAAACACACTTTTAATTTGAAAGCTAATTGCTAATAGGTTAGTTATCTGGTCCTCAATAGTCAAGCATTTCATAGAGATCTGTTGTCACATTATACCTTACCAGATGGTTATGCAACATGTGGGGTAAATATCTATATCCACACAGCATGTTTGTGAGTTAGGGCTCTAGCCCAATCTGTTTGATATACATTTTGTTAGTTATCTTGTCGTCAATGGTCGAGCATTTCAGAGCACGGTCTGTTGTAGTCACATCAAACATTACAGGATGGTCATGCAGCATGTGGTGTATATATCTATATGCACAGCACGCATGTATGTGTTAGGGCTTTAGCCTAGTCTACCTGATACACATTATTGACCCATACCTAACAGTTTAAGATTTTTGGTCACATTGGTAGTTTAACAATGTATATATATTTGTTTGCTAAATTATAAAACAAAAAGAACCAACAGCATTTCTACCCAGTAGTATTTACTTATATGAGATGTTTATATTTGTTAGACAACCAAATTACTGAAAAGCTTAAGTTTATAAAATTTAAGCCCACAATGTATATCATGCACTCCAACAATACTGTCTCCCTTCCCCGCTCGGCCCCCTCCACAACACTAAAGAGATCCTGGAAATATGGCTAAATTAAGGCAGACAACAATAAAAAGCACACATCAACCTCTCTCTTAGCACCACTCAAAAGGTGCTCGGAATAATAATTGGGATCGCAATAATAATTGGGATTCAAATATTAATTGGGATAAGGAAGAAAACAACGAAAAGAACATGTCAACTTCTCAATATTCTCAAACAAAACAGCACAAAAACAATATTTTCTAGGTAAATGAAAAAAATTAAAAATATTTAAATAAAAACACTGTATCTTGCCAAGAAAGAAGATCTCAACAATCTTATCTCAGTGAGATTTAGGCCTTATTAAATGCAATAGTACTATTCAATCTAATAATTTATAAATCTCATGTGAAGAAAATTAGATCATCAATCTCTCCCACATCAACCTCCATATGGTTAAAATGAAAATTAACCAACAGCTTTTTTCAGTTTTATACAACTACTTTTTTTTTTTTTTTTTTTTTTTTTTTTTTTTTTAGTTCCAATTTTAATTAGTATTATGATGATCCAAATCTCTTCTAATGCAATAAGTTTAACCTATACCTTAGCATTTCATTGGATAGCTTTCAATACTTTGTCTGTTTTTAGGTTCTCTTGTTTATGCAAACCTTTGTATACGTCTCATCTAAAAATCAAAAATTGATTCAAAAGCTAACATAGCATCCACACTGGTGTTAATGCTTCACAGTTAGACAATGGGTTGTTTCAGTTTGAGTTGTTCCTCTCCCTTTTGTTACTGATACTTCTTCATCGGGATAGACAAACCATTACAAGAATATCAAAGGAAAAGACTTTCTAGAGCCAGAGAAAATGGATAAAGCTCAATCACGCCTTCTCCAGATTCTTCAATGGATGATCCAACAGCACCGCATATTTCAGTTGCCTTAGTACCTGATGAGTCAGGCCTTCCTATTGCACTCAGGAAAGGTGAGCATAGTGTGTTTGCTCTCCTCTCACTCATTAAGTGTCTTCTAATAATCTTTCTCCTACTCTTTAAGCTTTTTTCACATCTTGTATTCCATTTCTATTCTTATGTCTTATCATGAAGCTTTATATCACACTAACTTGAAATGGAAGATGTGGGCTGCTACGCTAAAGGCCCAGCTTCACCTTTAATCCGTCCGTCAAATGAAGCCCAAGTGGGTCAAAGGGCTGCTCCCAACAGCCCGATCCTGGTGGTAATCTAAGGGAGGGCCCAAAATCGTCAGTAGCCCAAGAGGAGATGGGCTCCCTGTTGCAGTGCCTCGTCCCCAGTCATCTTCCTGCACCAGAGCCGTTCGTTGCAAGGGAGTCTGACGACACAAGGAAGATTCAAGGTGGGGTCAGGCTGACAGAGACGGATAGGGCGCTCGAAGAGGAAGCAATGAGGTATGGAATGGGGTCTAGTTCTTGGGGGAAAAGGGTTTTAGGGGATCCTCATCTCAACTCTTTTCTTTTTTATCGGACTCCGGAGGGGGAGTTTTTCGATCATTCTGGGGATTTGGGTGAGGCAGTTCGGGTTGATAATTCAATGTGGCTTACAGTGTATGAGGCTAGTAATGAAAGGATGAATGGCTGCAAGGAATTGGGACTATCCAAAAGCAGTAGTGATAAAGGCAGGGGAATGGATGGGGTTGGGGACATATATGATGCTCAAGTGGAAAGAAGGGAACTGGAGGGCAAATGGGAAGAGAGTAGCTTGGCGAGGTTCAGCCAGTTCCTGGGATTCCCCACGGAGGGGTTGGAGAAGGAAATACTGAATTTTTTGACCAAAATCAGAAAAAGACGGGAGAAAATTCATAGCAAAGAGCTACTGGAAAAGTCTAAATTTGAAAGGGAGCTAAGAAGATTGGAATGCTCCATAAATTATGAGGGGGGGATGAAACAGAAAGGCTCGGTACAGGGCAAAGGGCGCCAAATTGTGATTGTCCAATGAAGGTGAAAATTCTGAGCTGGAATGTAAGGGGAGCAAATGATAGCTCCAAAAGAAAAGTGATTAAGACGTTTATAAGAAATCAGAGGGTGGACCTAATTTGTATTCAGGAGACAAAAATGCAAGTTATGACGGATAGCATAGCGAGAAGTTTAGGCTCTGGGAGATTCCTAGATTGGAAAGCTGTGAATGCGGAGGGGGCTTCGGGAGGAATTTTTATATGTTGGGATAAGAGGACTTTAGACATTATAGATTGGGAGGAGGGACAGTTTACGTTATCTTGCAGATTCCGGAACGTAGAAAATGGGATTGTCTGGGTGTTTACGGGAGTATATGGCCCGTTCTCTAAAGTGGATAGGGATGCGTTATGGGAAGAGTTTAGGGCAATTAGAGGGCTGTGGGAAGACCCCTGGTGTGTAGGGGGGGACTTTAACATTACTTTGTTTCCGAGGGAAAGGAGTAGACAAAGGAGAATTAGCTCAGCAATGAGGAAATTTGCTGAAACAGTGAATGATCTTGGGCTGGTGGATCTTCCTCTTCAGGGGGGAGAATGTACTTGGAATGGGGGCCAGAATAATCAAACCTGGGCACGTTTGGACAGATTCCTGGTGACTCCTTGCTGGATAGACCAGTTCAGTGGGATTAATCAATGTAGACTGGCCCGTCCGGTATCTGATCATTTCCCAATAATGTTAGTGGGGGGTGGGATAAGACGTGGGCCGACTCCATTCAGATTTGAAAACATGTGGCTTAAGGCTGAGGGCTTCAAAGAGCTGGTGCGCAGCTGGTGGCAAGGAATTGATGTAAGGGGCAGTGCTAGTTACAAGTTGGCTACTAAGATGAAGGAAATAAAAAAGAAGCTGAAAGTCTGGAATAGGGAAGTCTTCGGTAAGCTGGAGAGCAACAAATCTGAAGCCTTGCAGCAGGTGGAATTCTGGGATAGGGAGAAAGATGAGAGAGTTCTGACTATGGAGGAAACAGAGCTGAAGAAAGAGGCAAAAGAAAATTACAGAAAATGGGTGATGATGGAGGAAACTCACTGGAGACAGCTCTCAAGGGAAATATGGCTAAAGGAGGAGGATAGAAACACGGGGTTCTTTCATCGTATGGCAAGTGCTCACCGTAGAAATAATTCTCTGGAGAGAATTAAGATCAATGGGGAATGGATTCTAGAGGAGCAGGAAATTAGGGAAGGAATTGCTAATGCGTTTAAAAATTCTCTCAGAAGATACGGGGTGGAAGGCGGATATTGGGAGAATTCAGCTTGAACAGATCAGCCATCAAGAGACTGAGAATCTGGAGAGGCCCTTTTCAGAGGATGAAATCCATGCGGCCCTGATGGAGATGAATGGGGATAAAGCCCCTGGCCTGGATGGCTTTACTCTGGCCTTTTGGCAAAGCTGTTGGGAGTTTATCAAGGAGGAGATTCTAGAAATGTTCAAGGAATTCTACGAACATAGCTCTTTCCTCAAGAGCCTTAACAATACTTTCTTGGTGTTGATTCCCAAGAAAAGTGGGGCTGAGGACCTAGGAGACTTTAGACCCATTAGTCTACTGGGGGGGTTGTACAAGTTATTGGCTAAAGTGCTAGCTAACAGACTGAAGACAGTGGTTGGAAAGGTGGTCTCTACTTCTCAGAATGCCTTTGTGAGGGGAAGACAAATTCTTGACGTCTCCTTAATTGCAAATGAAGTGATAGACTCGTGGCAGAAACGAAAAGAAAAGGGTCTTATATGTAAGCTGGATATAGAAAAAGCTTATGATAGTATCAACTAGAAGTTTCTGTTGAAGGTGTTGCAAAAAATGGGCTTTGGGCCAAAGTGGGTGGGGTGGATGTGGAGCTGCTTATCCTCAGCCAAATTTTCAGTGTTGGTTAACGGTGTGCCTGCAGGTTTCTTTCCTAGCACTAAAGGTCTTAGACAAGGAGATCCCCTGTCTCCTTATCTCTTTGTTATGGGGATGGAAGTGTTAGATGTTCTTATTAGGAGAGCTGTGGAGGGGGGCTTCTTATCAGGGTGCAATATAAGGGGTGGCAGTGAACCCTCTCTGATTATCTCTCACTTGTTTTTTGCTGACGATACAATTATATTCTGTGAGGCCAGGAAGGAGCATCTAACCCATTTAAGTTGGATTTTATTTTGGTTTGAAGTGGCGTCAGGCCTAAGGATTAATTTAGCCAAGAGTGAAATCATTCCAGTTGGAGAAGTGGTGGAGATGGAGGAGTTGGCTGTTGAGCTAGGTTGCAGGGTGGGGTCCTTACCTTCTCAGTACTTGGGTCTTCCTTTAGGGGCTCCTAATAAAGCGCCTTATATGTGGGATGGGGTGGAAGAGAGAGTTAGGAGGAGACTAGCTCTTTGGAAACGGCAATATATTTCTAAAGGGGGAAGAGTCACTTTAATAAAGAGTACTTTGGCTAGCATGCCAATCTACCAAATGTCTATCTTCAGAATGCCCAAGATTGTTGCTAGAAGACTTGAGAAAGTGCAAAGGGACTTCTTGTGGGGAGGGGAAAATATGGAGGGGAAAATTCATTTGGTAAATTGGGAGGTGGTATGCACAGACAAGGATAAAGGTGGGCTAGGCCTTAGGAAGCTAGCTATGTTGAACAAAGCTCTGCTTGGTAAGTGGATATGGAGATTTGCTTGTGACAAAGATAATCTTTGGAAACAAGTGATCAAGGTGAAGTATGGGCAGGAGGATTTTGGGTGGAGGCCAAAGAAGGCTAATGGGGCAGTGGGAGTAGGGGTTTGGAAAGAGATTTGGAAAGAATCAGATTGGTGTTTGAATAACATGACTTTCAGAGCAGGGAAGGGCAACACGATCAGATTTTGGACAGATGTGTGGTGTACAGAGTCAGCACTGTCCCATTGTTTTCCTCATCTCTTTGGTATGACGGTTCAAAGGAATGCAACGGTTGAGGAAATGTGGGAGCAAAATTCGGGGTAAGGAAATTGGAATCTAAATTTTTTGAGGGATTTCAATGATTGGGAGATGGAGTTGGTTGGGGATTTTCTACATATATTGAGGGGTCACAAGCCCTCTCTGGAGGAAGATTCAGTCCTGTGGAGGAAAGGAAAAAGAGGTCAGTTCAGGGTCAAGGAAGCGTATAGTTTGTTGGCGAGGTCTGCTGATACAGGTTTTCCTTCTAAGAGCATTTGGGTGGCAAGGGTGCCAACTAAAGTTGCTTTTTTTGCGTGGGAGGCGACATGGGGGAAGGTGCTCACTTTGGATAGAATTCAAAGAAGAGGGCTTCAACTTCCAAATCGCTGCTTCCTGTGTGGTTGTGAGGAAGAAAGTGTAAATCATATCCTTATACATTGTACAGTGGTTAGAGCTCTATGGGATATTGTTTTTTGTTTAGTTGATGTGAAATGGGTTTTTCCAGAAAGTGTAAAGGAGGTCTTAGCTAGCTGGAGGGGCTCGTTTGTGGGAAAGAAAAGGAAAAAGATTTGGGATGTCATTCCGTTGTGTATTTTTTGGACGGTGTGGAAGGAGAGGAATAGATTAGCTTTTAGGGGAGGTGTGTTGAATGTGCAGAAGTTAAAGAATTTTTTTGTTTGTAATCTATGGAGTTGGGCCAAATTGTATGTAGGTGAGGAGGCGTTCTCCCTTATAGGTTTCCTAGAGTGGATAGCTTCCATTTAAAGGGAGGTGATTCTTTTGTTGTTGTTTTTTGAGGCCTTAGTTGCCTTGTATACTCCCTGTATACCTTGTGGCGTTGTGCCTTTTGAATGAATATCCTTTACTTATCAAAAAAAAAAAAAAAAAATATCACACTAACTTGAAAAAAGTCACCGAAGACATGGGAGTCTACTAACTTACCTCCAGGGAAAAGATGTTGTTGGCTGTCGATTTGTTTTTGTTGTCAAGTATCATCCAAATGGGAGCATAGATTGGTCAGTTGCCAAGGGGTATACTCAAACTTATGATATGGGTTATTTTGAAACCTTTCATTTATGCCTACTTTAATTCAACACATATTCTGACTCCTTAGGCTATTAATTTTGGGAGGTGTCTGCATCAGTTAGATGTAACCTGGATTTGTTGCTTAGGAGTCTAGTGTTAAAGAGTTTGCAAATTAAGCAACATGGTTTAAGGATTAAAACAATTTCCTCTTGATAAATTTAATACTGTTCTTCCATCATGCAGTTTTAGAAGGAATTCTGACTGCTACACATTTGTTCTCAAGAGGGAAACAAACAAAATAGTACTCGTGATATTACTGTATATTGCAACCATTGAAGAAGTGAAAGTTACTTGAAAAAGACTTTCTAGATAAAGGATCTTGGGTTATTACATTACACCATGGGCATTGAAGTTGTAGTACATTGTAGAGGAGAGATTCTTTTCTCCCAAATGAAATATTTATTAAATTTGATTACTAAAACCAGCATACTAGATGTAAAGCCAACTGAAACCCCTATGGAGCAAAATGTTAAATTTAACTGCAAAGATAGCACTGTGTTTCCAGATAAAAGAAGGTATCGTAGTTTTGATAGTCAACAAAAATGTTTTCACTAAAGCTTTAAGAAAGAATCTTTTTTTTCCTATCATATGTTCTAAGCTAGGTCTTAGGAATATATACATGTCCCAAGTTGAGAGGGAGTATTAAAGGCTCATTAGTGGCAATTTTGTTTAACAAGGGCTAGTTTTGCTTTTTATGTTATTTGAGACTATATATGTGTATATGCCTTCTATTATTTTCTAAGTGAATAAGACAACTTTTTCTCTCATATTGTTGCGGGGCGATCAGCACCCCAAGGTTTGGGTCCCCATGGAGAGTCCTAAGGGTTTGGCCATGGAAGGTTCCTCGGTTATCAAAAAAAAAACTTTTTCTCTTATATAACAAATATAACATTTGCAATTCACTCTTTTATGGGTAAAAACCTAAAACAAAATGTCAGACAATTTTAAAATTGAAAAGACTTGCACATCATACCATACATCACATAAACACAATTTACCTAAAAATCAAAATAAAATGAATAAACTTCAAGCATGTCAGAAGTGGGGAAAAAAAAAACTTCATCTTATTACATAGAGAAAATTATACTAAAAGTTGTAAGATTAGTAAAAAATACACTCACACCCCTTCACGTAATGATATTATTCTATTGCATATTCCAGAGGTTTTGGTCAAATAATAGGACCCTTGCCTACTATTAGTTGACTATTCGTTCGCTAATGTAAACAATATTTTTTCCCTTGCTTAAATCAAATTAGAATTAATTATTAAATCATCATATAATTAGCTTAAGGAAAATGTTGTTCATACCATCACTTTTGTCACCATTTTTACCACCTTTCTAGGTCACAAATGGTGATTGAATACCAACAAACGTTGGAATTTAATAAAAAAAAAGGACCACTTTTTATTATATCCCATCCCCACTTGCCATATAAGCGGATGATAAAAATGGTGGTAAAAGTAATGGTGAAAGTAGCAACATCCTTAGTTTGATTAAGTCCAATTAATTAAGATTAAATACATATTGAATAATAATTTAATTTTTGAGTAATGACAAATAAATTCTGAAATAAAACCTAACTGAACTTAAATTAAATAAACATCCTCTATAGAAGACCTAGTATTTGGTGGATAAGAAATTGTTTCAATCATGGCTAGGTTTTCTTTTAATCTTTTTTTATAGGTAATCAAAATCAACTTATAAAAAGTAATGTTGGAAAAAGTGTTCCAAAGTACACAAGACGTATACAAAAAAACACCTCAAAGCAACACAAAAACAAAGAGGAACATCAACAACCCCCTTAGCCCGAACTCAAACACTCCACAAAGTCTACAAAGGATAGAGGACTAGTAACTAGGTGCATCTTGCACCAAGCCCAAAGGTTACAAGCAAAGGAAGGTTTTCTTTTAATTATGCTTAACTTTTTATCTAGGGACAATTGTGCTTCAAGGCGTCCAACACCTAATAATGGGCCTAAGGTACATATGAGTTGTTGCATAATTTGCATAATCTTCCACCCTTTCAACCCACTTATGACTCACAAGGACATTGAGCTCATTTTCATATTTTGAACATCCTAAAAACACAATTGTCCTTTTTTTTACAAAAAGAAAGGATTAAGTTGTGCATAAAATAGATAAGCTTAGGATTTAGAGTTTGGTAAGGACTACAAGAAGAAACTGAGGATAGAGAAGATTAGAAAATCTAGGAAAAAATAAATAAAAAATCAAAACAACCACGTTTTAAGTGGAGGAGGAAGAAGTCAATTCGAACGGTGTAATTTGGTGTTTATAATAAGTAATGGCATTTGCATCATTTCATTTCTTACCTAATAGTGTTAGGGACAAAATTTGATGAGAGGTGCCAATTTAATATCAGAAACTACAAGGATGTCTGTGTAATTAACAATAACCTTAGCATAACCAAAGACCTCTTTGTCCCGTCCCTATTCAGATTTGAGACTATCTGGTTTAAGGAATGGTTCGAAGATGTTGGTGGTCGGGGCTCAACTTCAGTGGTAACTTTTTTGTTTTTTTTTTTTATCAAAAACCAAAGATGTATTAATTAAAGATAATAAAACATAAGAAGGATAAGAAATCCTTCCCATAAAATACAAACCTAATCCAAATAACCATGAAAACCTCCGATTTACAAGGAGATTTGTACAAAAAGAATAAATAGACAACTTCAATGGTTATTTTAGCTTCATTTTGGCAGAAAAATTGAAAGCCTTAAAGTCTAATTTGAAGAGATGGAACAAAGAGGTGTTTGACAATGCTACAATTGGAAAGAAGATGGCTTTGAACTAGGAGGTTTTCTAGGATTCCAAGGAGAGGACTAGCATTTTGACTCTAAAGGAGTTGAATGCTAGGAAAGGGGCTAGAGAGGAGTTATAAGAAGTGGGTTCTTATGGGGAAGAAATTTCCTAAAGGCACGAGTGAAAGGAGTTATGATTGAAGGAGGGTGACAAAAGTACCAATTTCTTCTACAAGATGACTAATGCTCATAGAAGAAGGAACTTCTTAGCAAAGATTAAAATCAACAACACCAAGATATCAGAGGTGAGTGAAATTAAGGATGGGGTGGTTCGGGCTCTTCAAAATCTTTTGTTTGAATCAAGGGATTGGAGACCTGGCATCAACGTGTTGTCGCATGATCTCTTAGATGATTAAGATGAAGCAATGCTGAAGAACCCACTCTCTGAGAAAGAGGTGTTTAGTGCCATTTCGGACCTTTGTGGGGATAAAGCTTCAAGCCCTAATGGATTTTTTATGGTGTTTTGCCAATTCAATTGGGAGTTTGTGAAGAAATGGGTATTGGGTTTTTTTAAGGGCTTTCATGAGCAATGTAGATTTGTAAAGAGCCTAAATGTAACTTTTTTTGTTTTAATTCCTAAATGGAAGACCATAAGAATTTTATGGCCTATCAACTTGGTGGGTGACCTTTACAAGGTGTTGGTTGAAGTATTACCCAATAGACTAAGAAGGTGATGGGTAAGGTGGTTTCCAAATCCCAAAATGCCTTTGTAGGGGGAAGACAAAATTTTGGATGCAATGCTTATTACTAATGAGGCCATTCACTCATTGATGAAAAGCAATGAATGTGGATAAATCAATAAGCTTGATATTGAGAAAGCTTATGCTCATGTTAATTGGAACTTTTTGCTCTCGATTTTCAAAAAGATGGATTTTAGGGAAAAGTGTATCAATTGAATTAAATGGTGTATATCTACAATAAGGTATTTCATTCTTGTTAATGGCACTCCATTGAGATTTTTAAAGCTATTAGGGTTTGAGGAAGGGGGGCCCTCTCTCACCTTATTTATTTGTAATTGTCATGGAGGCTCTTAGTTGCCTTCTCAAGAGGGCCAAGGTGGAGAAAGGGTGGAAGTTTCTCATTTGTTGTTGGTCAATGATACCTTAGTCTTCTATGAGCTTGCTTAGAACCAATTGACTTATTTGAGCTAGATGCTCATGTGGTTTGAGGCTAGTTTGAGGCTAAGAATTAATTTAGAAAAGAGCAAGCTAATTCCAATGAGAAGGGTAGAGAACTTAGAAGACTAGGCTCTAGAGTCCGGTTGCAAGGTGGGTGCACTTCCATCTTCTTACTTGGGTCATCCTTTAGGTGTTCCTTTTAGGTATGGCGGTATGGGATGGAGCATAGGAGAGGTTTTGCAAAAGAATAACTATGTGGAAAATACAGCACATCTCCAAATGTGGAAGGCTTCCCCTGATTCAAAACACTTTATCTAGTATGCCTATCTATTTTATGTCTTTATTTTGCATTCCAAAGGCTATCAAGTTAAGGTTTGAGAAAATTCAAAGGGATTTCTTATAGGAAAAAGGGATCCCTGAGTGAAAACCTTATTTAGTAAGGTCGGTTATTGTTTGTTCAAACAAAAGTAAGGTAGCCTGGAGGTTAGGAATCTCTCGATGCTTAACAAAGCCCTTCTTTGTAAATGGGGTTGGTGTAAGTAGAGTTGCTTTCTCAATGGGCAATGGGCGAAGGATGAGATTTTGGAAGGACAAGTATATGGTGATGAACCATTGTGTATTGTTTTTCCTTCTTTATTTTCTATTTTTGTTTCAAATAAGGCATGGGTGGCGGATGTTAGGAACCTGTCAGATGAAGGGGGTTGTTGGGCCCCTCACGTCTAGGCTTCCCAATGATTGGAAGGTGGAAATTATAGTGTTTCTTTACGAGACTACAAGGGAGGAGGTGTGTAGGGAAGAGGAAGATAAGGTGATCTAGTTGAAGTCAAATAATGGTAAGTTTTTTGTTAAAGCCCTTCACATAGCTTTCGAGCCAGGAAATTCATATCTTTTCTGATAGGTGTTGTTTGAAACTCTTGGATGCCGCCTAAGGAGGGGTTTTTTTTTGCTTGGGAGGCTACATGGGAAAGGTTCTAACCTTGGATCATTTACAGAGGAGAGGGTGGTCTTTGACAAACAAATGTTTCCTTTGTCATTTAGAGGAAGAATCAATTGATCACATCCTTATCCACTATGTCAAGACAAGAGTTTTATAGCATTTACTGTTTTTTATTTTTGGCATGTCTTGAGTGCTTCCCTATTCAGTCAGAGATACGCTGTTATGATGGCATAACTCCTTCGTGGGTAAAAAAGGGAAAAAGGCATGGTGGGCTACTCCCTCATGCTTATTCTAGACAATTTGGAATGAATGGAAGAGTAGATCGTTTGAAAATGAGGAGCATTCTTTTCGAGGGCTGAAACACTCTTTTCTCTATAATCTTTGGGTTTGGTCTAAGTTGCAAGTAGTTTTGGGTCCTTCTTCCTTAGTAGAATTTGTTGACTAGTTGGGCTCTTATTGAGGGATGTGGTGTCGTTTGTTGCCCCTTTATTCTTTTAAAGGCACCTTTAGGCGTCCATTGTATACTTTGGGGCACATTGTTGGTGTTTCTTTTTTAAAATATTCTCTTGCTCTACCCATCAAAAAAAAAATTCCTATTACATATTGAAGTATAACTAAAGAGGTCAATATTCTTACTTGGTGACCATGGGCATTGCAATGATCCACAATGTGTCGGGTACCATATGCGATACTCTGTACTGTAGCAAGATATAGAAGAGCCAGCTGCTTCTCACTTGTGTCAAGTGTTAAGCCACATACAACCCCTTTTGCTTTTGGGTCTGCCATAGGAGACCTGAGCCATCATAAAATAAGAAGCTTAAATTCCAAAAGCAATTGTAAGGCAGTACCATCCAGGAAATTATTCTTCAATCTATATCCAAATACCTGTTTCCATGGAAGTCAGGAAGCACATGTATATCTTCAGTCAAAGCAGCAAGAAAAGGAGATTTCAGGTCTTGCATCATCGATTCCAGTATCTTGTTCAGTAGCTCAAAGACTGAAATATCTGGAAATTGAAAAATGTACAGACAGAATTTGTGTAAATAACACTGACCAAGAATTTTAATCATGTGTTAACTATAACTACATTGAGTGAATAATATCTTACTTTGAGAAGCAGCGCGATTTGCAAGGCGAGGAGATGCAACGTGGTTTTCAATTATATAATCCAGTAATGCACCGGTAGCACTCTGTCCACCTTCTGTGAGCCAGTATTCAGGTACCATGGCTGAATACACAGAAAATCAAAAGGAGGATTAACATTAATAATCACTATTAGCTACCATCCATAATGACAGAAAACAAACAAGATCTCCTGACAACAGCAGCAGATCAGGGACATGAAACAAAGATTTGGAGCCTGCAACAAGCATCCAAGTAAGAGAAATATGTATATATAATTCAAATTGTTGATGGAGATGAACTAGATTTTTAAAATTATAATCAAATGGTTATATAGAAAAATAGTACAGAATGAATAGTTGATATATTCAGTTTTTAAATTTGAAAAATAAGTAAGAATAGGTTTTTTATGCTCTTAGAATGTTCCATGTTAACATTGGAATTATATTTTTCCCTCTATGACAAAACATCTTATAGAAGAAAAGAAGTTAGCCTCTTGATAATTCAAACCATACATTTGAAAGACCGTCAAGATTGATTTTGGTTTTGTCACAACAGAATGCAAGTTTCAAAAGGTCTGTAATATGAACCATGATTTAAAGTTCCAAATACTCAATGTCACCAAATTTAGAAGATTCCAGCAACTAATTTCCACCTGTTCTTGAGTTCATCCGCAGCCTTTGCATTTATATAAAAGGACTCTCAGGACACAACAATATGTTTCAAAATCCTTCAAATCAAAACATGGATTATTAAATTCCAAAAGCTTACCTGACCAAAATGGACCCCAGACCCCTGGAATGAACAGTTTGCTGCGAGATATTGCCATATGGCAAGTAGAAGTCCCACAGACAAGAACCAGGCGATGGCAAATAGCTCCCTTCTCATACTCTGATCATATATCATTGTGTGAGAAAGATGTGTTGAGCAACCGATCATTAAAAAAATAAATCATGAACAACCTTTAGATTCAGAATCTGGCACAGCCACACTTTCGATTACCCCCACACCACCAGCATGAGCATCAATCAATGAAGTTCCAACAGGAGTTCCTGCTCTCAGACCCATTTCCTGAAATTTTAAATCCCTTCTTATCAGAGGTAAATAACACTAAGCACCACAGAGCAGTAAATAACATCATGCAAAACCATGCTCCAATGCCCACAAAAACAATACTTTCATTTTTATAACCAAATAAATGTCTCTGCTTTGTCAATAGACCTCAATGGAGTGCCACTTGAAATCAATGTGAGTTCTTCAGTACAAAATTCTTGCCTTCGCAGCATCTGGGGTTAGACCAGAACCCAATGGATGGCCAGGGAAAGCTACACTCCGTCCTGTTGATATCATCCATGGTCAAATAATGAACTTCAGCGAGAAAATAGAAAGTGAGAAATGGTACAGGAGACAGTCCTAACATGTTACTGTTGACGTAATAACCAATGAGATACAGTATTCAAGTTTCTTTTCAAGGTCCTTTTCCTTTCTTTTCTTTGCTGAGAAAATCATATCATCTTCAAAACTTGCTGACATGCATAGACAATTAAGAATGAAGAAGCAAAACTGCTCTCCAGAAATACGATACCAGGGAAGAAACACTTCTGGATGTGCAGAAAATCCACATCTGCCTGCAATGGCTTATGGTATTTTTCAATAGTAATCAAGCTCACTAATTTCTTGGGGTGTTTATGATGTGGTTGTGTGAGAGTGTGCATGCACCTCTCTTTTTTCCTTTCAATGTTTGATTTTTCAAAATAGACCAAAGGAATTTATGTTCCCAAAACATTTTTCTATTCTTTAGAGTTTCTTTTGTAAATAGCAAACTATGTAATTTACATGACTCACATAATTTTCTAGAATTAATTCTAGAATTCACAACTGTTGTCATGCTTTCTCATAATTACTTTAATTCCATGCTTGAGAATGACCTTCAAAAGTTCCATGCATTTGTGAAAAAGAAAATCTAGAACCAAGGGATAATATTATGGAAAGGACATATTCTTATCTGTTAAAGTCTATGGTATTAAGGGAAAGAGTATTAAAATTCACAAATCTCTTCAACAAAAAGCCACTATGCAATTTAAATATCAATCTGATTACAATCCTAAACCAGAGTATACAAAAAAGGATCATTGATCTTATTATTCATTTCTCAGTTATCACAAGTTCAAAAAAAACAATAATGGTTCTATTTTTTTATCATAAAAGGTCTGGCAGCTGAAATTGAAAAATATTTTACATGGAAAGAAAAATTTTCTGTGTGTTCTTTTATGTTCAGTTGTATCCTTAAATAAAAAAGGAAAGCGAGGGAGGGAGGAAGAGAGATATATGCTTTAACATCTTTTTAAGTAAATATAGCATCAATTTCTACATATATATTATAGAGTCTAGAAATATCCCAAATAGGATAATCTCTATTAACCCATCTTTCCAACAAGACCCTCCCAATATGTTATCATATCATAGATTACTTCTCTTCAGATATTCCATGTCCATCATATTCCATGTAATCCTAAGTGGAGACATACCCAAAGAAATTCAAAGGCAAAATTGCTGATGTTTAACTCTAGGAAATGATTGTTTAATGATTGAGAAACATAGTGGAATCTAGACCAATGCAATCAGATAGTACCACATGATTTTGATGGTCCAAATTCACTGGTCATTTCAAAGCATGCTACACCTTCAATGGCTTTTCAAAAAGAGATGGATTTAATAGACAGGGGGGTCTTGAGGCTTGGCTCAAATGGTCTCAGGTAGGGATGTGGATGCAGAGGGTTCCAGAATCCAGGTTCAACTCCTGACGACAGAAAGCAGGGTCGGTGATGGTTCCATTAGAGGGTTGAAGAGTTCATCAAATCTTAAAGACACAACATGATCTTGATACCGATTGACATATGTTGAAATTTTCAACGAGTCACTTTCAGAGTAGGGATTTGTTTTGTGTTAAACCACTTGCATACCATAAAATTTTTTGGAACTTCCAAACAAATGAAAACTGGCATTATTACCCATTTTATTTTCCACCACCTCTTTTAGGTTAAACAAGCTCAGGCTGTAGGGAAACCTGTCTATACATTAATTTGCCTTTAAGTTGCATCACTTTTAACATTTTTAAAATCAAAATGAAATCCTGAGCATACCTATCTTGGCATGATGTCCATCTATAAGATCACCTAAGCCAATCTCCTCCCAAAAGTCATCATCCCATCCACAAGCTTCCATATTTCGAGAATCTTTCTCATTGATCTGTTCCATATGTGCATGACCAAGGTATGTCCATTTGCAGACTGTGGTGCACAGACTGCGAGTATCATCTCCTGTTGCTCTAGAAAAACACCAAAATAGGGAAAAAGCAACAAAAAGCTTTCCACCTTGAGCCTTACATAAGGAGATGCCTAGACAAGAATGTTCATACAATAAATGACAAGAAGATCTAAAATACCTGTACGCCAACCAATCACTCAAGTCCATCCACCTAAATGCCATTGTCCAAGATTCTTGCAAATTTTCCTTTACCCATAAGAGCTGAAAAAAATATAAATATTACATCCAAAATGTGTCATTTTTCATGGGTCATAGTATCCTACATGTACGAGTATACTAAAAAAATGACCAGATTTCAAGAAAACCATTTTTACTATAAAAGAGACAATTGTATGTTTTTGGTCTCCTCCCTTTGTAGCTTCAAGTTGAATTTTGTTGGTTGGGCTTTGGGTAGACTAGGGTTGGCAACTATAGAGAATATATCTATTCCAAACAGAATGGTACTGTGACTATTATTTAAAAAGAACTGTGGTTTTTGGCTAGGCTTGGAAATGGCTTCTAGTTTGGATGTCAGGACACTTCTTCATTCAAGAAAGGGTGTTCATGCTCTTATTAAAGCCATAGTGTCTTCTTTTATTTGGATATAAATATCAGCTAACCAAGCCACTGACAGTTCAGGAAAGAGGTGTACTAGATCCCTAGAGATCCATTGGGGGAATACCCACCCTACTTGACTTATTGATGACTTCATTGGTTTTGCAGGTTGCTTTGTATTGCTGGACATCCCTCTTCATTGCTGCTGTTATTCTTGTCTCAAAGGACATATCATCCTTCCTTGTTTTCTTTCTTCTTCAATTAATAATCTAAGAGAGAGATAAAGAGACAGAGCATAATCATTTTTAAGTAACTTTTAGCATTTCTTTTCCTCTCCCACCCAAATGAAGTCTAACAAAATACAATATAACTGGTATGGTTTGAAAACATTAGCTAAACAGACTAGCTGCCTGAGTACCTTCGGTGGCTGCATTTCAGGAGAAAGAGATCCACCACAGTACTGTAATACTGGTGAACTAGAGGAATTAATCTTTTCAGCTTGTTTGACAGCTCTATGGTCCATCCATACTATAATGTTCCTTCTTGTATCACCGCTCAAAGATACTGTAACAGGAGAGCCATCGGCATCCACAGCAACTGCATAAAGAAACCATTTCATCCAAATATATTTAGACTGCATACTCTAAATGGTACATATAGAACAAGTATTGGCTGAATTTCACCAACCGAGAGAACAAGTAGCTGCAAATCCCAAACCCGCCACCTCTTCCCCTGCAACATCTGCAAGAGAGCATGCTGCTTTTACAGCAGCACAGATTGCATGCCAGATGTCTGTTGAAGATTGCTGGTATGGAAAATAAATGTCATCAATAACTGTCTGGATCATGCATATTTCAATACTTGTTGCTTTTCTAGCCATTGCAGTGTCCATACATGTGGTAACACATATTCTATCCTAGGTTTTGGCTGATGAATTTCTTTACTGTTGGAACGGGGCGAGGTCTCTCCAGAATAAGTTCCTGGCCCATACTAGTACTCAAAGTCACTATAGTTCATTAGTTTATTCAAGAAAAATATCAGTACTGAGAAGCTCAATTGGTTATCACCTCAATACAATCGCCATCTTTCCAAATCTGTATTGGGCTACTAGCAGAACCTAGAAGCTTCCCATCCTCATCAAAAAGGCCTGCATCCAGTATTAGGTAAGGAACACATTACAATGCCTAAACAGCATGTTGTGTATCTATGTTTGTCTTTATAGTAAGTAGAACATAAATAACCAAATATATTATAAAACAAAAATCATTTACAGTCAGCTCCTCAATGCACTTCAGATATCAGTGTTTATCAGAGATATTACAGCAAGAAAAATTTTGAAAACAATTGGGCCAGGATTTAATACTGTGATATGTTGAGAACCTAACATAATATATTAATACTTCTAGATGCTTATATGAGTAGATTCTCTCCGCTAAATGAATTCACAAAAAAATTTGCCAATTTAACAAATTAGACACTGGTTTAGCACAAAGTACAGAGTGAAACAAAAGTGAGGCACATGGCAGTAGTCTGAAGACAAAACAGGACCCAGATTGGAAAAGGACAAGAACACAATTCAAATGTTTGAAGTAACTTTGATGCAAAAAGAACTTGAGACTGATTAAACTTCTACAGAAACAGCCTCTTTGCAAACTGTGGTTTTTTTACTTAAAAGACATTTTTGGGAAATTATTTATAGCATACAGTTTTTTTTTTTTAATTGTTTTCAAAATAAATTAGTTTTTTTATTAAAAAAAAAATGTATAGTGTTTTTTTTTTAAGAATATTTTGAGAAAATATTAAAATTATGTACAATATTTTGAGAACTTTCACATTGAAAACAGTGCAAAACAAACCTTAAATCTTAACAATGAACTCTTATGTAAGAAACCATGAACCAAAAGTATCCATTTTTAAGCAATTGCGTTGCTTGATAAGTAGGTAAAGCCTGCTTCTTTTAGCAGGTAAAATTGGAATGTGCAAAGTTAGAATAATAAAAGCACCAAATTTTCCCTAAAAACTAATTGTCGATATGAAGAGAGTTTTTCCGGGATAGCCAAAACACCACAACGCACTATTATCCCAAAGAATTTACTTTTCTTATGCTTTTCTTTTCCCCCATTTTCTCGACAAGCAAACAAACCATTAGTGCTTTTCCTTGATACTGATAAACAAGTAATAATAATAATAATAAACAAAACGGAACTTCAAACTAACTATGAAAAACAGTTCCAGAAAACTGAAAAAGAACACGTTACGCTGTTCATCGTTTTAATATCGAGTTATCCCGTTTCACAGCAACCAAACAGCCAGAAAATTGTTGGGGAAAAACAAAAAAAAAAAGTCAAATCATCACAGTGATAGAACAGTAGGCACAGCATATCACAAAAACACACCAAAAAAAAAACCTAAAATAACGTCATATATAGAGACGGAAGGGAAGCGATTGGACCAGCGCGAGCGCTCCCGGTGCCAACATCAACGCCGAGGAGAACCGAGCGGAGGGGGGCGGCGGGTTCAGGGGCGGAGGTAGCGGCCATTTCGAGCGAGGCGGAGGCGCCGCGATCGGAGAAGGCGGAGGCTCCAAGGCGGTGGCGATAGTGGTGAGGGGTGAGGCGTGGTGTATTATCCGACCAGGCTCTTCTTGCATCAGACATTTTTTTGTTCGTTCTTGATTTGATTTTGATTACTTTCTAATTGGGTTTTACATAATTATTAAATTTATTTGCCGATGTATTTTTTTAATAATTATAAATAAATTAAATAATTTGATTCTGAAAATAAAGTCATAAAGACTAAAAAGGTGATACGTTATTCAATGTTTAAAAATATTTTCTTATAAAAAAATAATAAAATTTAGTTTAAAAAGTCACAAATAAAAAACATTATTTGTTATTCATTTTTTATGAAAATATTTAATAATCATGCAATAATATAAAAAGTTTATAAAGTATTTTTATATTTTTAATTATTATTCAAAATATTTTTAAAAACTAAAACTAACTCAAAGATTTTCTAAAAGAATAGCCTTCTTTGAGAAACTAATCATCAAAAATCTATTTTTTGTCAAATAATTATCAAACATATTTTTTAAGTTAAAAAAAAAAATCTTCCTTTTCTTTTTTTTTTCTTTTTTTGACAATAACTTGATTTGTAATTATTCAAAAATTACCTTTTTAAATATTTAAATTACCTTTTTTGTAATTAATCAAAAACATAATTAAAATATGTATAATTTAGACAATAAAAAGATAAACAATAAAACTGTCTCCTTTCTTTAATTTCGGCCAATCCATAAACCCATCATTATCATTGAGAGATCCTCTATTTACACTTTCACTAATTAGTAAAAGTTTACAAAAGTCGAATTTGATTGTTTGACCCACTTTGTCAATGTTATTAAAAGTCTAATTCATTTTCCTTTAGGTCATGTTTGGATGATTTGATATAACACTAGATAAGATATAGGTTTTGATATAACCTGAGATAAGATATGATAAGATAAAATATAAAATGATATATTTTATCGTGTATTTAATTAGTAATGGGATAAGATAAGTAATAAGATACCAATATATCATTCATCCGTTTTTTATATTTTTTACACATGGAATATATTAATCATAAACTGAGATATAGGATATACATTTATCATAAATTTACTTTTATCATTTGTTTTATTTTATAATACTTATTTTGTAAAATTAAAATATTTTGATTAACAAAAATTAAATTTATAGTTAAAGAAAGAACTAAAAAATATTTATAAAATAATACTACTGTATGCATTATTTAATGCAAATATATACTGAATAACATAATATAAAATTTGTTACTTATAAAATTTAAATATTTTAAACATTAATATTATTGATAAATAAATAATTTTTTGTTTACGATATTTGAAATTATTCAAAAAAAAAATTAAATATTAGTGAACATAAGAGAAATTTCCTATTTTCAAGTAATTATTAGAATTTAATATAATTTTTATTCTAAAAAAATATGGAATATTTAAAATTTGTTGTAAAATGAGAATAAATGTGACTCAAATAAAAATAGAGATGGTTATGTATTACTTTAATAATATATATATATATATATATATATATATATAGAGGGGAGAAAAAAATCAAAGAAGAAAAATGTTGAGAGAATGAAAGAAAAAGAGAGAGAGAATGAGAGGAAGAGAATATCTTTATTTTGCTCAGGATGCTTCTTACATGGGGTGTAAGAAGCCTTTTATAAGCTTCACAATATGAACTCCCATTACTCATCTTAAAGATGAGTAAATGGAGTTCATAAATAACTATCAATGTGGTCATTCACCATTGTATTTACAACACTCCCTCTTGGATGACCACCATATTAAAAGAATATGTCTCATTAAAACTTTACTAGTGAAAAACCCTATAGGAAAAACCTAGCGAAGAAAAAGAGTATAATATTCTTTTCTTGGTATGCTAGGACTGTCTCGTTAAAAACCTTGCAAGTAAAACCCAGTAGGACAAAACCTAGACGAAGGAAAAAAGAGTACATACACTAACACCCTTTTACAAACATACTCCCCCTCATGTCAATATCCTTGAGTTGACGCATTCCAATCCTGTGTATTAACTTCTTGAATGTTGAGGTTGACAATGATTTTGTGAATAAATATGCTAGATTATCACTTGAGCGTATTTGTTGTACATCAATTTCACCACTCTTCTGGAGCTCATGTGTATAAAAGAATTTTGGTGAAATGTGTTTAGTTCTATCTCTTTTAATATAACCCTCCGTTATTTGTGCAATGCATGCAACATTATCTTCAAATAATATTATCGGGTTACCTTTGATAGAGGAGAGTCCAAATGATTCTCGAATATGCTAGATCATAGATCTTAGTCATATACATTCACGACTTGCTTCATGAATTGTCAGTATTTCTGAATGATTTGATGATGTGGCCACCATTATTTGTTTGATAAATTTCCATGAAATAGCAGTATCATTGCAATTAAACACATACCTTGTTTGTGACCTACCTTTATGTGGATCTGAAATATATTCTGCATCTGCATATTCAAGCAATTGTTGCTTTGATTCCCTTGAGTAAAATAAACTCATATCAATAGTTCCGCGAAGATGACGTAATATATGTTTGATATCATTCCAATGTCTTCGAGTTGGAACGGAACTGTATCTTGCTAATAAATTGACAGAAAAAGTAATGTCTAGACATGTACAATTGGCAAAATACATAAGTGCACCAATAGCACTAAGATATGGTACTTCAGGACCAAGTAACTCTTCATCTTTTTTGCATGGACAAAAAGGTTCATTTTTTCACATCAAGTGATCGGACAACCATTGGAGAACTCAAATGATGCACTTTATCCATATAAAAACGCTTCAAAACTTTCTTAATGTATGTTGATTGATGTACTAAAACTCCATTTGGAAAAAACTCGATTTGCAAGCCGAGACAAAATTTTGTTTTTCCAAGATCTTTCATCTCAAATTCCTTTTTCAAGTAATTTGTTGTTCTTGTGAGCTCTTCAGGAGTTCCAACAATATTAGTCATCAACATACACTGCAATAATTGCAAATCCGATTTCTGATTTCTTAATGAAGATGCATAGGCATATAGGGTTATTCGCATACCCTTCTTTTAGCAAGTATTCGCTAAGACGATTGTACCACATGTGTCCAAATTACTTTAATTCATACAAGGATCGTTGTAACTTGATTGAGTACATGCTACGAGGCTTTGTATTATTTGCTCCAGGCAATTTAAATCTTTTAGGGATTTTTATGTATATATCATTATCCATGGATACTTATAAATATGTTGTAATAACATCCATGAGATGCATATTCAGTCCTTCTGAGATTGCCAAACTAATTAAGAAGCGAAATGTGATTGTGTCCATGACGAGAGAATATGTTTTCTCGTAGTTAATATCAGGTCTCTGCGAGAAACCTTATGCTACTAATCGTGCTTTATATCTTATGATCTCATTATTGTCATTGTTTTTTCGTACAAATACCCATTTGTACCCAATAGGCTTTACATCTTCATGTGTTTGAACTACATGTCCAAAAACTTCTCGTTTTGTTAATGAGTTTAACTCCGCCTATATAGCTTCTTTCCATTTTGGCCAATCATTTCTATGTCGACATTCTTAAACATTTCGTGGTTCAGGATCTTCATCATTTCTTATGAAACCAGAGGCCACTTGGAAAACAAAAATATTGTTAATAACAATATTATTTCGATCCCATTTTTCTCCCGTGTGTACATAACTTACTGAAATCTCACAATTTTCAGGGACCTATGCCTCTTCAAGGGCTTCTCGTTCAATAGGTGGCTCTTCAAGGGCTTCTTGTTCAATATGTGCCTCTTTAGGGGCTTTCTGCATTATTTGTAACTTTTCTAGGACTATAGATTTATCAATTTTAAACTGATCAATCATTTTGATGGCCTCTTCTAGAGTGCCAAGTTTTTCTTAGGTTCTTCTCTTCTAGGAAGTTACATCATTTGAGCCGATAGGTCTACCACACTTTAGGCGTATCTTAGATTCATTTGTTAACTGTCCTACAGAGATATTAATTCGTGCTGGAGTATTTGCAATCGGGATATGTGACTTTGTCGGTTTCTTTGTATCAATGAATGCATTTAATAATTGATTTGCAAAATTTTGCAAATGAATGATCCTTTTAACTTATAATTCACATTGATTTGTACGAGGATCAAGATGGGTCATAGTAGATGTCTTCCAACTAATTTCTCATCGTTCTTCAGAAATCGACTTTTCTTCCCCTAATGATGGGAAAACACTCTCATTAAAATGACATCGCCTGTCAAAGGCTCAAGATATCTTATGATAGATGGAAAATCAAAACCTACATAAATCTCAAGTCTTCGTTGGGGACCCATTTTAGTGCGTTGTGTAGGTGCACTTAGTACATATACTGCACAACCAAAGGTTCATAAGTGAGAGGTATTTGGTTGTTTTCCAAGCACAAGTTGTGAAGAGGAGTATTCATGGTAAGTTGTAGGTCGAATACGGACTAAAGCTGCAGCATACATAATAGCATGTTCCCAGGCGGAAGTAGGTAATTTGGTTTTCATTAGTAATGGTCGAGCTATTAATTGGAGACGTTTGATGAAGGATTCTACTAAACCATTTTTGGTATGAGTATGAGCAACAGGATACTCAATATTTATCCATACTGACATGCAATAATCAATGAATGTTTGAGAAGTAAATTCGTCAGCATTATCAAGACGTATTGTCTTAATTGGATAATTTGAAAATTGTGCTCATGATCTGATTATTTGTATAAGAAGTCTAGCAAAGGCAACGTTACGTGTAGAAATGAGACTAACATGTGACCACCTAATAGAAGCATCTATTAAGATCATAAAATAACGGAATGGTCCACATGGTGGATGGATAGGCCCACATATGTCCCCATGTATTCTTTTTAAAAGACTGGTGACTTAGATATGACTTTAGTAAAAGATGGTCTGATTATCAATTTATCTTGTGAGCAAGTAGCACATGAATATTCATTGGGCGAAAGAATCTTCTGGTTATTTAGTGGATGCACATGTGAGTGTTCGATTATTCAACGAATCATTGATTACCTTAGGTGACCTAACTAGTCATGCCAAATGACAAAAACTTTTGGGTCGTTGAACTTCTGGTTCACGACAATATATGATTCAATAGGCTTTATAGTTGTATGATACAACCCAGAGGAGAAAGCCGGGAGTTTTTCCATTATAAGTTTTTGGCTAGATATAATGGAAGTAATGTAAAGATATTCTACATTTAAAATTGAGCAAATTTCTTTTGGATTTGCTATAATATAAAGCGTCATTTATATGGAATCTAGTTTCATTTGGCAACGTTATGTTTACTCTTCCAGAGCCTTCAACTAAGTTTGTAGTACCAGATATGGTACTTACATTAGCTTTTATTAATGTCAATTCGAGGAAATATCTTTTATCTCAAAGAATTATGTGCGTGGTCGCACAGTCTACTAGACATACATCATCCTCATTCATCTTGAGACCAAATAACACATGGATTTCAGATATAATAAAAAAAAAAACAAGGCATAATATAAATAACAAAGAAAATCATATGTAAATATAAGACATAATAATATATTATTTCATATATAGAGTAACATCAATCAATGTTAATTTTCTCATCATTTATCAAATGGTTTATTTTTTCATTGAGATCTCCAAAGAAATCATTGTCATAGTAGGTTAGGTCTAATCCATCACCATCGGTAAAGTTCATCTCTATCTATTTTCCTTTTGCTTTTATTGATACTTGGTAAAGGTCGACCAAATGTTTGGGGGTACGACTAGTACGCGACCAATGCCCCTTCATACCACATCTATAACAATTATTCTCATGGTTCTTAGGAGGTTATCTTGTAAACGCTTCCCATTTTCTTATTTTGTCTCAATATTGTTCCACTTCTTGTGGTGCAATGAGACTTTCATTATCTGAGAATTATTACTATAAGAACCATGGTAGTGGAGATTTCTTTCACAACCACAACCACGTCCTTGAGTTTGGGACGATATTGCATTCACTTCAGGGAATGGTTCAAATCCAGTTGGACGAGACTGGTGATTTCTCATCAAAAGCTCATTATTTTGCTCAGCAACAAGAAGATATGATATTAATTCAGAATATTTTGTAAATCTACGCTCTCGATATTGCTGCTGCAGGAGCACATTTGAGGCATGAAACGTAGTAAAAATTTTCTCTAACATGTCTTCTTTTGTGATTTTTTTCTCCACACAGCTTTAATTGAGAGCTGATTTTAAAAAGTGCGGAGTTGTATTCACTAATAGATTTAAAATCTTATAACCTTAGGTGCATCCAATCATATCGAGCTTTTGGGAAAATCACAATTTTCTGATGATCATATCTTTCCTTCAAATTACTCCATAGAGTAAAATGTCTTTTACCATAAGATACTCATTTTTTAAACCTTCATGGAGGTGATGGCGAAGGAAAATCAATACTTTTGCGCGATCCTGTAGGGATGTTTGATTTCCTTCTTTGATTGTAACTCCAAGGTTCATTGCATCAAGATGTATTTCAGCATCAAGGATCCAAGATAGATAGTTTTTTCTCGAAATGTCAAGTGCCACAAATTCAAGTTTTGTGAAATTTGACATTGTCAAATAACTTCATATATATGACAAAACAATATTATTAGAATCAGTTATAATAACTTGATATAACTTTGATTATAAACAAAATCAAATAATTTGTTTATAACTTTTAACAATATGTAACAAAACAAATTAACAATAATATAAATATTTAAAATTTTATTATATATAAATAACTTCAAGTTTAAGATACGAGAATTACCTTCAGAGCAGTTTGTGCTGATAACTGTTGTAAAATGAGAATAAATGTGACTCAAATAAAAGTAGAGATGACTATGTATTACTTTAATAATATATATATAGAGGGGATAAAGAAATCAAAGAAAATAAATGTTGAGAGAATGAAAGAAAGAGATAGAGAGAATGAGAGGAAGATAATATCTTTGTTTTGCTCGGGATGCTTCTTACATGGGGCGTAAGAAGTCTTTTATAGGTTTCACAATATGAACTCACATTGCTCATCATAAAGATGAGTAAATGGAGTTCATAAATAACCATCAATGTGGTCATTCACCGTTGTATTTACAATAAAATTAATATATTTTTTATTCATTTTACAAACTAGTTATAAGCGTGATATAACATATTCTATTAAATTAATATCTTATGATATTATATCTCATTGAAAATGATATTAAATATTTTTTTCATCTATTTTATGTGGAATATCATAATCACTCTCTTTCCCCATGTGGACATAGCATTCTACTTGTATCTCATGTACTTTTTTCCCTTTTAAATGGAAGTAAGAGTTAAGTAACAAAAAAATTGTATCTCAATTTTCATATATTTGGTAAATATTAATTTTAATATTATTAATATTTATATTTAGGTAAATATATATTTTTTATTTTAAGTCAAAAGATAAATGAAAGAGTGAACTTGAAATTTGGATATTAATGATTTTTTATTTAATTGTGGTTAGATTGTTCAATGTATGGATATAATTATTTTTTAAAAATATATTATTTTTATTAAAATAAGCATACTAATAGTTTATACATCTTTTGTATTTTCCACTGTGTTCAACTGCAAAAGAAAAAAAAATATAATTTTGAAAGAAAAACTCACGAGTTTAGGTATTCACAAATATTTAAACAAAGTGTCACTTATCCATTCCAATTTTTAATAACAGAAACACCTTATTTTTCCTTCGAATTTTACATAAATCAAAGTTTTAAATAATATTAAATTATCAAATTAATCACAAAAACATGATGAAAGGCAAACAAAGCATTTTTAATTTTTTTCCTAACAATGGACGGTTTCCATAGGGATGACAATGGGTGGGTTCGGGATGGATTACCTTCTCCACCTCGTCTCCTTTATATAAATCTATTCTCAACACCTACTCTAATAAATACCCTTTCTGACCTAAGTAGTCTAGTTTAATTTTTATTTTTTAAAATAATTTTTAATTATATTAAAAATAAATTTAAATATACTTTAATCATCAACTTTTAATCACATTTAAAATTCAATATTTAATATTCAATTTTGTTATACAAACCAATCTATAAGTCAAGCAAAGAAAAAAAATGTTGAAATGTAAATAAAAACTTTTATTATCCATGTTTGAAATTGTCATACTCTAGAGCTGCATGTGAAAATCACGAATCCCCATGTAAACAAATCTCAAAAATCAAAATTGATGCATATCATATTTATAAAGTATTTTAAAATTTTCATTTTAAGGCTCTCAATTGGAAGTTAATTCAACCCAAACTTGAGTCATAAAATTAGAGTATATAATTTAATGAAAGGTTTCTAATTAGGAGTAAAATATTGCTATTGAACATGCTTGTGAGGTAAAGTGTTATTTTGAATATGAAGGAGTAAAATATATAACCTTTAAAAAATAAATATATTCTATAAATAAATAAAATATTATTTTTTTATAATTTATTTTATTAAGAAATAGTTTTTTATTATTTTATATGCCATACAAAATTTAAATTAAATTATTTTTAATTTAATTACATATATAATTAGGATAAAACAAAATAATACCAACTCATCCAAGATTTCAAAAATTTTAATCACTTAGCAAAAGTAGCGATATTTATTGAATGGCTCTTATTGCAAAATATTTAACTTTAAAAATAGATAAATAATATATATATATATATATATATATATATATATATTATTATTTTGTAAATAATAAGTGATATTTGTTATAAATACAATGAATTAATAATTTAATATTGGCCGAACGAAAAATCGAAAGGTCTCTGAGTCAGATTTGAAATTGCCACTCTCTGTCTGACCGTTGCAATCCACTGTCCCACGAGGGCCACGACTCCCACCATGCTCCTACTCTCCTCTCTCTTCTCCTCCTCCTCCTCCCCCCACAGCCGCCTCCTCCTCCTTCGTCTCCACATCCACCTCCGCCGCTCCATCTCATCCTCGCCGCCACCGTCACCCCCACCACTGCTCGACCTTCCTCTCTCTCATCCTATCTACACCATCTGGGCCTCCAACACTGGCCTCGGCAAAACCCTAGTCTCCACCGGCCTCGCCGCCGCCACCCTTCTCTCTCCATTCCCATCCTCCGACTCTGCCAAGTTCATTTACATCAAGCCCGTCCAAACCGGCTTCCCTTCCGACTCCGACTCCGCCTTCGTCTTCCGTAAATTCTCCCAGCTTGTCCTCCGCCGCCGCCCCTCCTTTGCGGTATCCGCCTCCAATCACGTTCTCAAAGCTTCAGCTTCCGCCGCGGAGGCGGTGCTAGGGTTCGGGTCCGAAGGGGAGGGTGAGTTGAGGGATTTGGGTGCGTATGAGGAGAGGAGGTTGCTGGGCGAGGAATGGGCGGCGGGAGCGGCATCCGAGTTGACTTGCAAGACAATGTATGCATGGAGAGAGGCGATTTCACCGCATTTGGCCGTGGAGAGGGAGGGTGGAGCTGTGCCGGACAAGGTGCTGCTGGAGGTGTTGGGGAGATGTTTGAGGATTGGCTCTGAAGATGGGAGAGGGAGGATGGATGTATGGAGTGTGGTTGAGACTGCCGGGGGTGTTGCGAGCCCCGGGCCTTCGGGAACACTTCAATGTGACTTGTATCGGTACGTACTTGTTCCTTTTATTCCCTGGTTGTTAGTTTGATAATCTGGAACAAGTTCTGCACATCAAACAGTTAGAAGATTAGCTCGACATTTCTAACTAGCTAGTGTGATTTGCTTTTCCGAATATGCATAAAGCACTTACTAATTTTGTATACAGTGATGTGGTATGTCACTGATAGAATTCAAAAGTAAAATTCAACGGCTGAGCTGCTGAAGCTACTAAGGAATGGGAGAAAATTTGGCGCATGTAGAGAACAACTTGACCCAAAATTGAGAATTATTAGAAAATGAACTCTGTAGATTGAGCTGACTGACATTGAACAGAGAGCTTCTGGCTGAATCTACGCTAGGGTTTTAACTGTTTGAATTGCTGGGCAATTTTTTTTCTTTGGCCTGAAATCAACTTTTCTATCACTGTTAAAATTTACTGCTCACTGGGGAAAGTGGGCGGAAATCTGATTTTACGCTTTAAAATATTGAATAGTTTGTTAGAAGTTTCAGCAAACTAATAATATATGTTAAAGTGGATGACATTTCTGATTTTCATTTTTTTTTTCTCTCAACTTCTTAAGTGATTACTTCTGAGTTCTGGCATTATTCATGATTGTGAGTTGGGGTGCCTGTATGAATTTCAATTGAGCCAACTAGTCACGACTAGTTGTTGAATTTGAAGCCATGGCCATTGTTAAGTGGAGAATAAGGGAAATGTTCAAAAGTCAATTGAAGAAGGTATCACAATTGAAGGGAAACTAGCTTCACATCATTACCAATAAAAAAACTAGCTTCACATCATGGGATGAATTTTTGAGGATCTTCTTTCTTAGCTTCTACAGCAGGAATGTAGCTGATGGTAGGCATTCATGAAAAGGAGGACAAGGAAGATGCAAATTCTAGATTAGGGTGTTTTGGTAATTTCCCATATTCCCATTGTTTGGAGACAATGGTAGTGATGGTTGTTTATTAGAGTCACATTCCAAGTTTTCAAAATTTTCTTCATTGGAAATTTGTTTATTATAAAAATTTTATAATTTTCTCAAATTTATACTTTTTTTAGTTGATTCAATTACAAGTTTCATTTATGATTTGATTTCATTATTTAGAAAGTTAGGGGTTTTAGGAAAAGAATTAGTGCCCTATTAGGATAACTATATATATATTCCTCTCCCCCCCATCTCCTCTTTTTTGGTGGTTTTGCTGAGTGCTTAGGTTTTCAAAAACCTGTGAATAAATATCGAATGGAATTAGGGCCGATAACTTTTGCAAATTTTGGCTTTTTTCAATCTTTAATGGTGAGCTCATTGTTTTCTCTTATGGGTGAGACTTCTAGAAAATCTTAGTAAGACTAGCATTTATCTTTCTCTTTTTTCTCTTGTTGATTTTACTTTCTTTGTACTACCGCCATAAATCCTAATTCTCCATTCTCCTCCAAAAAGCCTATAAAACGTGAAGCACTAAGTCACTTATGTAAGTAGCACCATAAGCATGTAATAATAATGAATGTGAATATTAACCATGAATGTTAGCTAGACAGAGCATCGACTATGTGAGCCATAGAGCAAATAGGGTATTGGGACTCAAGGGAAAGGGAAAGGGCTCTCATAGAGGAGGACGGGAAGTTAGGAAGGCGGTGGTGGAAGATTTCAAAAAGTGGGCAGCAATAGAGGAAATCTCTTGGAGACAAAAATCAAGAGAACTTTGGCTAAAAGAGGAGGATAAGAATACCAATTTTTTTCACACAATGGTCAATGCTCGAAAAAGAATAAATTTTGTAGCCAAGTTGAGGGTGGATGATGAATCACTAATTGAGGAAGACAACATTAAAGACGGTGTGGCTAATGCTTTTAGTATGATCCTGGTTGAGTTGGGGAATGGAGGTTGAGCATTACTGGGTTGACCTTTAACTCCTTGCCTAGCATTGATTCAAAAGCTTTGGAGATCCCCTTCTTTGACGAGGAGGTCTTAGTTGCTTTGTATAGCTTAAATGGGGATAAGACTCCTAAATTGAATGGCTTCATTGACATTATGACAGTTTTGTTGGGTTTTTGTGAAAAAGAGAGGTTTTGGGGTTCTTCGAGGAATTCCATAAACCAGGGTCTTTTAAGAAGAGTTTAAATGCCACGTTTTTAATTTTGGTGCCAAAGAAAGGGGGAGCAAATGACCTAAAGGACTTTAGACCACCAATTAGCTTGGTAGGAGGTTAATACAAGCTCCTAGCTAAGGTCCTCGTGAATAGACTTAAAAAAGTGGTGGACAACTTAATCTTGGATTTTTATCATGCTTTTGCGTCAGGTAGACAAATTTTGGATGTTGTTTTGATAACAAATGAGACCATTGATTCTAGACTTATAGGCAACTAGAGAGGAATCATTTGCAAGCTTAACATTGAAAAAAAGCTTGACATTGAAAAGGCTTATGACCATATAGATTGGAGTTTTGTTCTTGCATTTCTAGAAAAAATAGGTTTTGGATCGAAGTTGGTGCGTCTCTACAATATGTTTCTCTGTCTTGGTAAATGGATCCTCTTCAGGCTTCTTCCAAATCTCTAAGGGGTTAAGACAAGGAGACCCTTTGTCCCCTTATTTGTTCATTCCAACAATAGAGACTCTTTCCCTCCTTTTTATTAGGGCAAAGGAAGAGAGAGAGAAGGGGGGTGGTGTTTATTGATGGCTTCTTAGTAAGGGGTAGAAATGGTTTGGGGGTGGAGGTTTCTCATTTGTTATTTGCAAACGATACTCTCATTTTTTGTGATGCTAGCAAGGAGAATCTAGAATACCTGTGCTGGGCTTTCTGTAGTTTGAGGTGATTTCAGGGCTAAAGATTTACCTGGAGAAAAGTAAGTTGATCCTTGTTAGGGATGTCTCTAATATGGAGGAGCTTGTTGGGATTTTAGATTGTAAGGTGGGTGCTCTTCCAACCACCTATTTAGGCCTTTCGTTGGGGACCCCTTACAAGTCCTACAAGGTTTGGAAAGGGATGGAAAAACGTTTTCAAAAAAGGATTGCTTGGTGGAAGGGACAATCTCTTTTAGGGGGGAGGGGGAGACAAATTTTGATAACGAGAACTTTTTCCAGTTTACTGATTTATTTCATGTCCCTCGTTGCTATCCTGAAGAGGGTAGCATTGGGATTGGAGAAGATTCATAGGGATTTTCTTTAGGGAGTGAGGGTTTGTTAGGATCACAAGTCGCATTTGGTGAATTGGACTATTGTATGCATGGAAAAACAAAAAGGGGCTTTGGGCATTGGAAACTTATCCATCCTTAATAAGGCTCTTTTGAGAAAATGATCCTTGAGATTTGTGTGTAAAAGGAACGTTCTTTGGAAACAAGTAATTGCAGGAAAGCACGGGTAGGAAGAAGGGAGGTGGTGTACTAAAGAAGTGAGAGAGAGGGATATGGAGTGGGGGCGTGGAAGGCAATCAAAGGTAGATAGGTTGCATTCAAGGTCAAAATGGAATTTTTAATTGTTTGGTCCAAGCTTTCTCAATTGTCGAAATCTTTCCTAATTCTCTCTTTCCGGATGGTCTAAAACACACATAATAGAACAACCTTCCAAGCCTTCTTTCTCTTTTTTTCCACCAAAAGAACCGTGTCAGCTCAAGAGAAACCCCCTAACTAAAGAGTGTACCACCCACAATGCACCAAACAAAGAAAAAATTAATTGCCACATAATGCATGCTTTCTTGCAATGAAGGATAATATAATCACCCGTTTTTTCTTTTTCTTTGCACATGTAGCATCTATTAGGAATCCTCCAAACTCCTCCTTTTGAACTGATTTAGAATCAAAATTTTGGCCAAGTTGCTTCCCAAGCAAAGAAGCTAACTCTCACTAGGACCCAAGAATTCCATACTATATTGTAAGAGAATGGCTCCACTCTTCTACTTGCCAAAGAGGAGTGGAAAGACTTAACTGAGAAGTTACCATTCTGTGAACCCAACCATACCATAGAATCCTTACAACCTAAACTAATGAAGTGGTCATACAATCTCCCAAAAAATACATCTACCTCCTCTAGCTCTCAATCATGCAACCGTCTAACAAACCTAAGGCCCCAACTACCACCAACCACCCAAGCATCTTTTGAAGAGGCTATAGAATAAAGATCCAAAATTCTTTCTTAAACCTTTTTTGGGATTGGGTTAGATTTTATATTGGAGATGGTTTTTTCTCATTGTTAGAATTTGTGAACTAGTTAGCCTATTTGTAGGATGTGGCTAGTTTTTGTGTCTTCGCATCTCTTTTTTTGGTCTTTTGGTTGCTTTGTATACATCATGTATTCTTTTTGTTCTCCTTAATACAGTCTTCACTTACCTATTAAAAAAAAGTATTACTTAAATAATCTGGATGAGCATCTGAAATGCATAGATCAGGCTGATATGGTGAAGGAAATGACTACCTTTGGTGTGTGTATATATATGTATGTTTGTATATATGTTTATTTTCTCTGCTTTGATTCAGATCTTTCTTACATATTAGCAGACCATTTCGGTTACCTGCCATTCTTGTGGGAGATGGGCGGCTTGGCGGTATTTCTGGGACTATTTCAGCATACGAGAGTTTAAAACTCCGTGGTTATGATGTTGTTGCTATTGTCATTGAAGATCATGGGCTTGTTAATGAGGTGCCATTATTGTCTTATTTGGGTAATAGGTAATGTGATACTCTAAATATGTCCTATTTTGGGGCCCAATCGTCTGTTCTCAAATTTATACGTGATCTTGCAGCAACCATTTGCTGACTTTGATATTGAATTACCATTTGATCTCTCTCTCTCTTTCTCTCATGCTTTTGATATCTGCTTGTTTCTTTTCCTTTAGGCTTATGCATTTGACTGTTATATTTATTATTATCTTTTTGGTTCTTATAGGGTTCCTGTGCTTGTGCTGCCACCTGTTCCTCAAGATCCATCAGACAACCTGATGGAGTGGTTTGATAAGTCTCAGGCTGTGTTTAGTTCTCTCAAAGAAATAATGCTGTCAGTTTATTCAGAAAGAATTCAGAGATTTCATGACATGCCAAAGAGGGCAGGAGATATTTTCTGGTGGCCATTTACTCAGCACAAACTTGTACCTGAAGAAACTGTTACAGTAATTGACTCACGCTGTGGTGAAAATTTTTCTGTCCACAAGGTCTGTTTTGTAATTACTTGTATTAGTTAGTCTGTCTTTTGTAATCCCTTGGAAACTGTCCATGACTGGAAGAATGGAAGGGTTTAAGTTGTTGCACTTGAGGCATAATGTATTTTCTTTTTACCTTTTTTCCAGGTAGATACATATTATACAATACATTTCTTAATGGTGCTATAAATACAGATGCAATTGTATTCTGAACTAATTTTTTCATTTTTTATGTCCAATATAGGTCCAGAATAATGATTTCATTGCACAACAGTTTGATGCATGTGCTAGTTGGTGGACTCAAGGACCTGATGCCACTTTGCAGGTCATCCTTTGACTAAAAAAGAGTTTTTCTTGCTTATTTTTTTAATAAGCATATAGATACTCTATCAATGACTTATGAATTTTCATTTTATTTTATTTTATAATTAGCAGCAAGCAGCAAATAACTTGTGAGTTTTTTTTTTTTTTTTTCTTGTTCATTCCAAGTGAGGGCTGTTCACACGAGGATCCCTGGACTTGTGTGCAACAACTTGAGGAAAATATCTTTCAGCTTTGACTTTGTTGCTCCACCTCTGGATTTTCCAATTTCTTATTAATTCCTGTTGCTCACTGTTAAAATTCTTGTCATCATAATCCTTTCTTATTACATGATTTACTGCAAAGAATAGTGATTTTCTATCCTGTTTGAGATACCTAGTTTATTTTAACACATGCGACTAGAGCAGAGGGCAAGATTGATAAAAGTGTGAGTGCATACAATAATATACAAGAGGTCCTAGTGTGCCTTTTGCTTTTTTCTGTGTATATGTTGAGTATTTTGCCATTACTGAATTTTTTTTTAAACTTAATTATTGTCTATTACCTTTTTCAAAGTTTAAGATGGTGTGTCACTCAATCATGGTTAATCTTATTCATGCCTTTAGTATATCAATGTAAAACAATAATCACCCTAACCAATTGATTTAATCATATTGCGTGTTCGGTTTGTTATACTTTCAGGTAAATCAGTGTCTTCTATTTAAATTTTCTCTTTACTCATGAGGGAATAGACTAAATAGTGTCTTATTAATGAAAGTTTCCCCAGTTCTGAATTGAGAACTTGGTGCCTTCAGTGCTGTATCTTAGGGACCACATTGCAGAAAATGTGAAGCCATGCTTCAAAACATTTAAGATTCTGAACTCTTGTGAACTTGTGGTTTTGTTTTCTGTTATTAAGATCTTGTCAGACGCAGGAAATGTGGCAACCAATGATGAAGATAACAGTTATTTACAAAACCTGCCAAATAGTTAAAATTATGTATTCCTTATGGTTCAATCGTAGACATTTGGGTTGCACCTGTGAGAGGGTGGGGAAACCTGACAATTGAAACTCATGGAATTCTTAGCAGAAAGCTAGGTTTTGTGGAAGGCTTTGAGGTTGGGTGGAGAGGTGTCAAAGTATTTCATCTTTGGTTTTCTAACGATGCTATCCTCTTCTCTTTCACATGTTTTGATAACAACTAATCACAAGGCCATGCTTAGGGTTTTTTCAGTATGGTGTTGGGAATGAAGATTTCACCTTGAGAAAGTTATTGTTGGGAGTGAACCTCATCTTTAGTTTTCTAATGATGCTATCCTCTTCTCTTTCACATGTTTTGATAACAACTATGTTTAGGATTTTTTCAGTATGGTTTTGGGGCTGAAGATTTCACCTTGAGAAAGTTATTGTTGGGGGTGAACCTCAACTAGGATTGGCTTTGGTGTCTAACTTCTCCCCTAGGTTGTGTTATCAGTAAGTGGATAGTGAGTTGCAGTAGCCAGGGAGCACCTACTTTTTGGGATTCAGTTATCAAGCATCTGAATGGTTAGATGGTTGGAAGAAGGTTGTTGATTTTGTTACACAGCATTATCACATTGAATTAATCCTGCTTTGCTTACATTCTTCCCTCCATTCCAAAATCCCTATTACAGGATGGCTGTCAATATTGAGAAAACACAATGGGTGTTTCCCATCACTGCCCCACCCAGATTCACTAGAAACCAAGGGCATGACTATCATTTCACATATTAGTCCCTGTAACCTGACATGGAAAGAGCTCAGAATGAATTGCTAATTCAACCTGATTATTATATTTATATAAACAGAGCATGCTAGTATTTTACAAATACTGAGCTCCAGTAAACTGAAACAAACAATCCATTATAATGAGTAACTGATACTGGAGATTTCATATATAAATGCTTGAAAGATCCACAGTCTAAAATGGAACTTGCATACCAAGTATAAATAGATCTTAAGGTAGATGCTCCCCAAGTGCCTGTCAATTTATTCTTCTCTTGTCACCTGTCTTGTCAATCACTTGGAAAGGAAGAAAGTAGACATGAATTCCAGCCTAGTAAGAAAAATATTATAGCAAAGTAGATCAAGCAATGGGCTGTAAAACCATGATTGAATAAGGCAAGTTTTAAGCTTTACCTTAGACTAGTCCTCCAAGGGAATGCCTAGTTAGTTTGGATGGGCCTTTAGCCAATCGTAGAAGCACCTAATAGGAGATGCCTTTTAGCACAGGGTCATTTGTGGCCTCTACAAGGTGCTTAGGCTTGCAAATGGGGTAAATCCAATGTGTTAAGGGAAGTAGGCCAAAGGGTGGAGTTAGATGGGGAGTTTGCCAGCAACCCTTTGATGAGGATGGATCTGTCGCTTTTGAAAATGAGGAACTTTTGATTCATAGGATGAAAAATTCTTTTGTATGTAATTTTTGGTTTGGCCTAAGTTGGTTATAGATGAAGGACCTTTACCTTTAATCAACTTTTTTGATTGGTTGGGTTCTAGTTGAGCACTAGTGAATTATTTGTGGTTCCTCTTCTTTTTGTTCTTGCCTTTTGGTGCCTCTTGGATACCCTTTGTATGCTTTGGGTCAGCCTTTAGGCGCCATTTTCTCACTTCATATATATATTTTTTGTTAGTGTGTTTACTTATAAAAAAAAAAAAAAAAAAATCATTTTTGGCCTCATTTTGACAAAAATGCCCTCATTTTTTTCTTGTAAAAATAACCATTTATTTTAAAACATACATGTAAATACTTGAAATAGTTAAGGGCATTTATGTCAAAAATGAGTTACTCTTCAAATAAAAATATGGAAGGGGTTAAATTCACAAATATAGGGATTATTTCATCCCTTTTAACCAATTAATTTAAAAATAAAAACCCTAGCCCACCTACTTGAGTGTGGACAACCATCCTAGGGTTATCCTACATGACCCCTGCTGGCATATGATGCATATCTGGTGACACTTGTCCCAAGAATAGCAGTGAATTTAGTCTCCCTCTCTATCCACTAGAACAGGAGCAAACCTTATACTTCAAATCATCCATGTAAGCAGTAGAAAGAGGGTTAAGTACATAACTGAGGTTGATATTAATAAGCCCACTTGTCATTAGACTTGATTTAAATGCATGCATTTACAAGTCCATGTGATGCACATGAATTTGGATGCTGACATAAGCATAATATGAAATTTCTCTAACTTGAAACTTTCACCATATGGAACTTCTATGAATGAAAAGACTTTATGAACTCTAACTGTGACTCAAATATAAAAAAAAAAATGCGACTAAATACGAAACTTGCACTACGAGACTCATTGACTTGGAGATAAGGACCATCTAATGCTACTGGATGTGCTCATCATTCAGCCCTTGTGAACGAGCCCACATTTCACTAACATAAGCATATTTTCCATATCTCTCTAACCTGGAACTTTCAAGATATGAAACTTCTACCAATGAAGAACTTCCTAAACTCTAAATGACACAAAATTACCCAACTAAGTAAGAAGCCTTTTTAGGTCTTATGCAGGGAAATCATGACTTTCCATGAAACTTTTCAAATTGTATGGCTCAATTTAGTAATTTTTACTAAAACAAGGAAAGGGCCTTATATTAACTGAATAAAACCAAACCAATCCCAAATGAAGCAAGAGTTGAGGAAGCCCCTAATTTATAAATTCCCTAAATACCCTAAAATAAGGAAATGTCAGGATTTCTCCAAATTAAATGAGGCTATAAAACTAGAACCAAATCAGTTCAACTGTACCGCCACCAAAAAAATACCCATTTATTATAAGACAAAAAGGTGGTATCTATTGGTCCACTGCTGGGATTCTCTTGGGGTTTCTGCTCCTCCTTTTCCTTTTTTCAGCATTACTTTAGTTTCATATCAACGCGGTCTCCACTTTTGATGTATACAATGAAAGGGAAGCTGCATATAAAAATGAAGCAATAAGAAAAACCATATCATGTGCTCATGTTTAGGTCATTGATATATTTTTTTTGATAGGCAAACAGAAGATATATTAAAAAAAAGGCCAAAACAATAGAGGTGCAAACCTATGTGTTTGTATAGTTCTCTTATACATTGATCTTTGTTCATTAAGTAGGTGCCTGAAGCAGTGAGTTTTTCATTTTATTATTTTTTCTATCATGGGCTATAAGCTTTAGGACTGCAGGCTTGAGTCATTTTCATCTTATTTCCCTTTTTGTTGAGTCTTTGCATAATGCCAGAATCATTGATTTTATTTGCTTCAAAAGTGTGTTGGTAAGTTTGTCTTAACTGTGGTTATTTGTTTAGGTGGTTTCAGATTGAGCTTGCAAGAGATGTGGGTTATGCTGCCGCAAGATTTGGGCATGTAATGTTTCCTGAGAATGTTTATGAGCCAGCTTTAGAATGTGCAGAACTTTTGCTTGAAGGTGTTGGGAAAGGTTTGAATTTTTTTTCCCCTCTCTAAAAGTTTTATGGTAAAGTTTTTCCCCTAATTTGTCTTTACAGGTTTAAAAGATATATTTGCCATTGATTTCTGAAGTTGTCTCACTTGATTTATGAAACCCATGTCTGCTTCTATTTGAACTAAATACACCATTCTCTTTTGTCCTGAGGTTAGCAAAGGTGAAGAAAATATTCTTCTTTTTTTTTTTCTGTGTCAAAACTGAATACAAAGGACCTATATATATACAAGTGGGATTCCTAATCTAAGCCATATAATATGCACAATCACTATCTCTAAGGAAACAACAACTAATTAGGAGAGATTCTCTCATCCATAAATAGAAAGTATCCTAACACAAGGAGAGATTCTCTCATCCATAAAATAGAAAGTATCCTAACACAATCCTTCTAATCTTGGCACTTAATTACAAATCATAATCCCATATTTCCACACTCCCCTCAAGTTGGGTGGTAGATGTCTAGCATTCCCAACTTGCTTTTCATGTTTTCGTAGGTGGCCTTTGGAAGTGCTTTTGTCAGAATGTCTGCTGTTTGACGACTTGAAGGAATATACATAAGTCTGATTGTTCCCCTTCAAGTTTCTCCTTGATGAAGTGACGGTCTATCTCCACGTGCTTGGTTCTGTCGTGTTGAACTGGATTCTTTGCAATACTTATGGTAGCCTTGTTATCACACAAAACTGTCATAGTGGAGTTTGATATAATTCCAAGTTCCTTGAGTATTCTTTGGAGCCACATTCCTTCACATATCCCATGAGCCATTGCCCTGAATTCTGCCTCTGCACTGCTTCTCGCACTACGGACTGCTTCTTGCTTCTCCAAGTCACCAAGTTTCCCCACACATAGGAACAATACCCAGTAGTTGACCTCCGATCTGTCAAGGATCCTACCCAATCAGCATCTGTGAATACCTCAACTTCCCTACTTGAGGTTTTCTTGAAGTAGAGTCCTCTACCCGGGCTCTTTTTAAGGTACTGTAAAATTCTGTATACGGCTTTCATGTGTCTTTCAATGGGATTGTTCATGTAGCGGCTTACCATGCTCACAGCGAAACCAATATCAGGCCTTGTGTGAGTTAAGTAGATCAACTTTCCTACTAACCTCTGGTACCTGTCTTTGTCAGTTGGATGACTGTCATTATCTTTATCAATCTTACCAATAGGATCCATAGGCGTGTCCACTGGCTTACAACCTAGCATTCCAGTCTCCTGAAGTAGATCAAGGACATACTTCCTTTGCGTGACCACAATTCCCTCCTTAGTTCTGCCAATTTCCATGCCAAGAAAGTATCTGAGTTGTCCAAGATCTTTGATTTCAAATTCTCTTGCTAGCAGCTTCTTGAGATTCCCTATCCCTTCTTCATCGTCTCCGGTAATTATAATATCATCAACATAGACAATGAACAAAGTCATTTCACCTTCCTTAGAGTGCTTCATAAACAGTGTGTGATCTGCTTGACATTGGATGAACCCATGTTTTTTCACAACTCTAGTCAGTCGATCAAACCAGGCCTAGGTGACTGTTTTAGACCGTATAGGGACTTTCTCAGTTTACACACTTTTCCTGAATTTTCTGGAGTTTCCATACTAGGTGGAATCTTCATGTAGACTTCCTCTTCTAGTTCTCCGTTGAGAAATGCATTTTTGACATCAAGTTGGTGCAGATTCCAGTCCAAATTTACTGCAACTGACAATAACACTCTGATGGAGTTGAGCTTTGCTACTGGTGCAAATGTCTCTTCATAATCAATGCCATAGGATTGAGTAAATCCTTTAGCTACTAGTCGAGCCTTGAACCTGTTTATACTTCCATCTGGATTGTGCTTCACGGTAAATATCCACTTGCATCCAACAGGCCTCTTACCCTCTGGTAATTCTGAGATTTCCCATGTCCCATTTTTCTCTAATGCTTGTATTTCTTCCTGAACAGCAGTCTTCCATTCAGGTTGTTGAAGTGCTTCTTGGATGTTGGATGGGATATGATCATCTTCAAGAGAAGTGATGAACGCTTGGAAATTCTGTGAAAGCTTTCCATAGGACACATGATTATTGATTGGATGCTGAGTGCAGGATCTTACACCTTTCCTTAAAGCAATGGGTTGATCAAGATCATCAAGGTCATTATTGGAATTTAGATCATAAATTGTGTTACCTGGTTGTGAGTTTGGGTTGCTTGGATCCTGGTCCAATTCTTGGTTCTGCTCAGGTGAAGTGCTGTCCTCGGGCTCCTTTTGAGGAGGTTTCTCAGGCTTTTCCTTTAAATTTTTTCTAGAATAAACTATTACCTCTTTACTGCCTTGTGTAGTTGACTCAGGTATGACAGAAGGGACATCCAAGGAATTGTTTTCGGGGACAGAAAAAGTAGTATCTGTTTGAGGAGGCAGTGATGAACTCAAAGGAGAAGTAGTGCTGATTTCGGTTTCCCAGAATTGGAATTCATCTGTGGACCAGTTCTCCCCTGAATTGCAATTTTGGGGTAGAAGGGTTGATTTTCGAAGAAAGTGACATCCATGGAAATGTAGAATTTCTTGGTTGTTGAGAGTAGCACTTGTATCCTTTTTGGTTTGGTGAGTACCCGAGAAAGATGCATTTAGTGGCTGTCGGATCAAGTTTACTACGTAGGGACTTATGGATGTGAACGAAAGCAGTACAACCAAAGACTTTGATTGGGATAGACGAGATTATTCGAGCGGATGGATATGCAGCGAGGAGGATTTGACACGGGGTTTTAAATTGAAGAATCCTAGAAGGCATTCGGTTGATCAAGTAGGTTGCTGTGAGTACAGCTTCACCCCATAATTGTTTAGGCACGTTTGAAGCTATCATGAGGGATCGTGCAACCTCCATCAAATGTCTATTTTTCCTTTCTGCAACTCCATTTTGCTGTGGAGTATCAATGCACGAGCTTTGATGTACGATGCCATTCTCTAGAAGATATGACCAAGAGTGTTGTGATAGTATTCTCGAGCATTATCTGTCCGAAGGACTTGAATTTTTGCCTGAAACTGCGTTTGAACCATGTTGTTGAAGTTTTCAAATATTTCCCTCACTTCTGATTTCTTCTTCATAAGGAATACCCAAGTCACTCGAGTGTGGTCATCAACAAAGGTGACAAACCATCTAGAACCTGTAATGTTGTTGATTCTAGAGGCCCCCAACATCACTGTGAATCAAGGAAAAAGGATGAGATGGTTTGTATGGTTGAATGGAATAGGAGTTGCGAGTATGTTTGGACAATTGACATATTTCGCATTGAAAATTTTTGGAATTTTTATTGAATAATGATGGATATAGTTTTTCAAGATAGGAAAAATTTGGGTGACCTAATCGGTAGTGCCATAACATAACAACACTATCCGTCTTGGTACTAGGGTTGGAAACTACACAAGCAGTCTTCATTGGTAGCCTTCGAATTTCCTCAGCTCTCAGAAGGTAAAGTCCAGCACGCACCTCAGCATTGCCAATCCTCTTCCCAGAGTTCAAGGCCTGAAATTCACACATGTGAGGAAGGAATTTAGTAACACAATTAAGATCCTGTGTTAGTCTACTTATAGACAATAGGTTGCAATCCAATTTTGGAACATAGAGCACGGAGTGAAGAGTAATATCCTTGGAAATAATAACTGAACCTGTGCCGAATACCCTAGAAAGGGTTCCATCGGCAATTCGAACAGAGGAATTGTTATGGCAAGGAGTATATTCATGAAAAACCATGAGATTCCCAGTCATGTGATCTGAAGCTCCTGAGTCCACTATCCATGTAGTGTGATTTTCTTGTCTAACATTTAGGGCATGGGAAAAATACCTTTCTGGGCTACAGATGCGGTACCAATAGTTGTTCCAGTTGATTGAAGAGTTTGTTGGAACATTTTCTGTAGTGCCTCCAATTGCTCTTTGCTAAACGGTCCAGGATTTGAGCTAGTGCCAGATGTGTCTTCTTCGGCTGTAGCGGTGTAACCCCGGCCTTCTCTGTTTTGCTGTGGCCGAGAAGGTTTCCAATCAGCAGGTTTACCGTGTAGATGCCAGCAAGTCTCTTTCGTGTGTCCAGGTTTTCTACAATGGTCGCACCATGGACGATTCTTCTTCGTTTGGTGGTTGTTGTTGTTGGATTGGGTTCCTCGTGCAACTAGGGCTGAGTTCTCAAGATTTTTGGAGGAATTTTGGGTTCCCAACATCACTTTTTGTCTGCTTTCCTCTCTGCGAATTTCAGAAAAAACTTCCCTAACACTAGGTAATGGCTTAATACTTAGAACTCTTCCACGTACCTCATCTAATTCTTATTAAGGCCAAGTAAAAATTTGTAGATGCGTTCCTTTTCAATGACCTTCTTGTATAGGAGTCCATCTTCGGGACACTTCCAAACCAATTCTTCATAAATATCGAGTTGTTGCTAATACCGTGTAAGGATATTAAAATATTCGGTAACAGTTGAATCTCCTTGTCGAAGATCCTGGAGAATACTCTTGATTTCGAAAATCGCCGAGGTATTATCGATGTTGGAGTAGGTCTCTCTAGCTGCATCCCATATCTCCTTTGCTGTGCCATAATACATGAAGTTTTCTCCTATGTCATTGGTCATAGAGTTAATTAACCAAGACATCACCATACTATTTTCCAACTTCCAGGTTCGGTATCCTGGATCATCTTCCTTCGGCTGAACAATGGCTTCCGTAAGGTATTCTTCCTTACCTTTCCCGCAGATGAAGATCCGAACAGATTGAGCCCATTGAATAAAATTCTGCCCATTGAGTTTATGACCTGTTATGGGAAGAATGATGCCGTCTGTGGTGCTGGCACTGCCGGAGTGAACTGCTTCAGGTCTGGACGTCACCTCTGAGTTTGATCCTTCCGTTCTGCTCTCCATGGAAAAAGATGATTTTTTTTTTTTTTTTATACGTGGTTCAGATCTGAATGCTCTGATACCATGAAGAAAATATTCTTTTTTTTTTTTTCTGTGTCAAAACTGAATACAAAGGACCTATATATATACAAGTGGGATTCCTAATCTAAGCCATATAATATGCACAATCACTATCTCTAAGGAAACAACAACTAATTAGGAGAGATTCTCTCATCCATAAAATAGAAAGTATCCTAACACAAGGAGAGATTCTCTCATCCATAAAATAGAAAGTATCCTAACACAATCCTTCTAATCTTGGCACTTAATTACAAATCATAATCCCATATTTCCACAGTATTGTTGTTAGTATGAGTGGGATCCATAGATTACCATCTACTGTGAATTAGATTCTGCAGTGCTATTGATGATCCTTTTTTTGGGGTTAAATTTGGTTTTCTGTAAATCGATTGGCCCATTGAGGTTATCATCCATCCAAATATTTAAATTAAGTGCTAAAAAAATTAATATCTTTGATGAGTTGTGGTAAGTATCAGCTTGATTACCCAACTGTAGTTTGATTGTACTTGCCCTAAAAGAATTGGAGGTAGGTTTCTTTAATAGAATTGAAAGATAAGGTTTCCAGAATGATTTTATCACCCTTCAAAAAATTGATGAAAGGATTGTATCAAATGCTTAATAGCCAAATTTTAGTATATGCATTAATCAATTTATACTGCATGTTGTGAACTTCTTGATCATAATAGAAGATGGACATTTTACCCATTTGATTGTTCTTTCATTGTTGCACAGTTTTTTTTCTGTTATTTATGATTTTCTGGATTTGTTGAAGTTTTTATTCATTACTTTTCCTGTCATGCTTTATTTCCAATCTTTAGTTGTAATGGTTAAATCATGTTCTCATTATGCAGGTTGGGCTTCTCGAACTTTCTTTTCGGATAATGGATCTACAGCAATTGAAGTTGCTCTTAAGATGGCATTTCGAAAATTCTCTCTTGATCATGGCATCATTTTAGATTCCACTGATCCTAACACAACTGGGAAATTCATCGAAGTCAAGGTGCTCTTCACCAATTAGCTCTCATATTTATCTTTGAAATATTCGCATCATGTGTTATACATTTACCCAAAATTTTTGGTTGTTTCTAAAGAAAACGAGTTTCTTTGTGTTGATAATCTCATCCTGTGGCAGATTGGTTTTTAAATTCACTCTCTTTCTTGGTACACGTTCTAAAAGCAATTTCTTTTTAGTCTTTACTAGTTGAGTGCTAACATGTTTTGATAACCTACATTAACACATAAGTTAGCTTAGAGTTGCATTAACTATGCTATTTCAACAAGTGAAAGGATCTGTATGGTAATTTTTTTTTTTAATCAGAAACAAACTATTCTATTGAAGGCAACAATACCACTCTTAAGCCCGGTGGATGGGTCACCTAAATGATGGTGGTTGAATGTTATAAAAGGCTTAGCCTACCCTTGTTGGACATTAATTGGTTTTCAGATGAGATGGTTAAACCCCGATCCAAGAATTGGTATCTAGTGAGAATAGGCTAAGGCCTTTTATAACATTTGACTACCATCATTTAGGTGACCCATCCACTTGGTTTAAGACAGACATTATTGCGCCCCAACAATTCCTCCCCTAACATGACATTCCTGTGGCTCAAACCCATGACTTTGGCTTTGATACCAATTCTCAAATTTTCTGAATTTCATGTACTTTTTGAATTTTCTAGCAAACCTAGTAATCTCACCCTTTGACATTTTCTCATCATCCTCACTTTTGGAATTTAGGACTTTTTCTTTAATAGCTTTTAAAGCTATTCCCTTAGCTTTCCTTGGTGATTCAAGGGTCATTTCAAAAGTTTAGAGATAGCCTACAAGTTCATATATCTTCAGTGAATTCATATCCTTGGACTTCTCAATGGCAGTCACTTTTGTTCTTTACCTCTCCGGGAGAGACCTTAAAATTTTTCTTACCACTTTAGAGTCAAGGATGAGTTCACCAAGAATATCCATCAATTTTACATGAAAGTTTCCTAAAGTCTCATGTTCATCCATGCTAATGGTCTCAAACCTAGATGTTGACATTTGAAGCTTGGACACTTTAACAATATTTACATTATCCAATCATATTCTCATGTATATTATGCAACACCCTATCACAATGATATTTACATGCAAAATCAGATCATGGTATGCATTTACAATCTAAGAAAATATGTGGTGTTATGCAAATAAAATAAACACAAACACACACAAAGGTATGTATATGTATGTATATTACTTAAGCTTTCAAGTTCCCTTTATGATTCTTCAACAAGTGTACCTTAATAAAATAACACGATTTAACTTTCTAAACAATAGCAATTACACAATTGTAAATTTCAGCAACTTGATCTTGATAAATATTCTCTCATTTCATAACCTGTGGTTCCATGTGGGATGGGGTGGAGGAAAGAATGAGGAGAAGACTTGCTCTTTGGAAAAGACAATATTTGTCTAAGGGCGGGAGAATCACCCTCATTAAGAGTACCTTGGCCAGCATTCCCATCTATCAAATGTCCCTCTTTAGAATGCCTAAGTCAGTGGTTAAAAGGCTTGAGAAATTACAAAGAGATTTTCTTTGGGGAGGGGGAAGCATGGGTAGGAAAATCCATTTAATTAAATGGGAGGCGGTGTGTACTCAAAAGGAGAAGGGGGGTCTTGGTATTAGGAGGATTGGGTTATTGAACAAGGCCTTATTGGGCAAATGGATTTGGAGATTTGCCGTTGAAAAGGATGTCTTGTGGAAGAAGGTGATCGGGGTGAAGCATGGTTTGGAGGGATGTGGTTGGAGATCTAAGGAAGTTCGTGGGCCCTTTGGAGTGGGAGTTTGGAAGGAGATTTTGAAGGAGACGAGCTGGTGTTGGGATAACATGAAGTTCAGGGTGGGGAGGGGAACTAAGATTATGTTCTAGACTGACCATTGGTGCAGCAACGCAGCGCTGTCCCAAGTGTTTCCCCAGATTTTTGCCTTGGCAGTGTGCAGCAACGAATCGGTGAATGAGGTGTGGGACCCAAGGCTTGGTCAAGGAGGGTGGAATCTCAGATTGTCTAGCGATTCTAATGACTGGGAGCTGGCGTTAATAGAAGACTTGCTTTTTCTGCTAAGGGACGTCAGGGTAACCCCAGAGGAGGATTTAGTGTTATGGAAAGGAGGGGATTTTGACAGTTTTCGGATTCGGGTGGCTTACAATCTGCTGGCAGCCCCTAACCCTCTCGTTTTTCCGGAAAAAAATATTTGGGTGGATAAGGTTCCAACCAAAGTTGCTTTTTGCGTGGGAGGCTACTTGGGAAAAAATCCTCACGTTGGATAGGCTGCAAAAGCGTGCGTGGCAGCTCCCTAATCGTTGTTTCTTGTGTGGTTGTGAAGAGGAAAATGTAAATCACATTCTTTTACACTGTACAGTGGTTAGGGCCCTTTGGGAGATCGCCTTTACCTTATTTGGAGTTCAGTGGGTGTTTCCAGAGAAGGTCAAAGAGGTGTTATTCTGTTAGCGGGGCCCTTTTGTGGGTAAAAAAAGGAAAAAGATATGGAATTCCATTCCATTATGTATTTTTTGGACGGTTTGGAAAGAAAGAAATAGGTTAGCTTTTAGAGGGGGCTCGTTGGCTATTCAGACTCTTAAGAATTCTTTTGTATGTAGTCTGTGGAGTTGGGCTAAGGTGTATAGGGGAGAGGAGTCCTCTTCACTTTTAGGCTTCTTGGAGTGGGTAGCGGCTCCTTAAGGGCTGGTGAGGTGTTCCTGTTTTTGCTATTTTGGCCTTGTGGCTGCTTTGTATACTTCCTGTATGCGGTGCGGCCTTTCGGGCTTCTTTAATATATTTTGCTCTCGCTTATCAAAAAATAAAAATTAAAATAACCTATGTGTTAACATCTAAATTCACATCAATATGAAAAACATTTTCATATATAAGATGAATTCCAAATAGCCTGTTTTCATTTGTTCCTTCTCATTTCCGAACCAATCCAACTATGCGTACCCAAAATATCTACTTTAAACATACTCAACTTAGAACAAAATGAAATTTAAAGTTTATCAACCCAATGAAACCTAATCAACACCTAGTAAAACTTAAACTATTAAATTTTATTGATTATTGGTCTCTAAGAATAACTTAGAACCTAATTCATGGAAAGATACCAGCCTCTTCTTTTCTTTTTTCTTTTTTTTTTTTTTCCTTTGCTTCCTCTCTTCCTAGATTCAGCCATGTTCAGTAGCCCTTAAGGTCTGAAATGAAGCCAAACATTCCCCTAGAAAGTGTATAGAGGAACAAAAATATGCAATCAGGAAAATTAAACACAGAGGGCAGCATCTGTAAAGTCTCCATAGAATCTTTTTGGATAGATAGACGTCTATAAAGGCTTTTATGATAGGCTACATTTATTCTGTCGTCTTTTTAGACTTTAGTTGTGGATGATTTTTGTGGAACCCCATTAAGATTGATATTCCTATGTTTTGGAGCTTTGTATTTTCTTCTAAGAGTGTTTTGTGGATGAATTGAGATCTTGCTTAGCCGGTGCACTTAATTTAAAGTTTAATGGTTGTCCTTTGGGTAACCAGGGTTAGCTTGGGATAGGAGATCTAATGAGGGAACATGATGGTAGTGCTCTGAGAGTCTTTTCTAAAAATGTTAGTCTTGGATCAACTATGGAGGTGGAGATTCTAAAGGGTTTGCTTTTGGATAGATCTATGGGGTTTCCAATCTCTTTGGCAGTTTTTTCTATTGCCACCTTGGGAACAATAATTACTGTCCTTGGAAGTGAGATCATTGGTTGGATGAGATCATCAAAATTGCTAGAGTTTTAGGGTGGTTTTTACTTAGATTCCTTGTTTGACTAATCAAAAAGCAAACTAACTCGGTAAGCATGAGGCCTGTTGGAATTTTGTGGGGGATCTTTTACCACTGTGTTAGCTTTGGTGTTGTTTTGTATTGGAAGGCTTCTTGTAGTTTTTGTTTTTAGCCTCTTTTTTTTTTTTCTTGTTTTCTCTCTCTGTAGGTCTTTCTTCTTTTTGTTTTAATTTTATTTAGGATGATAAATCCTTCATTGGTTATTCTTGTGTAATTCAATAATTTTTTTTCTTTCCATTTTTTTTCTTTAAAAAATAACTTTGACAAAGTGATTATAGACCACCTTATTACACTTTTTTTTTTTTTTTAACCATTATTTAAAAAGTGTAATCAATGCTCTAAGACTTGCTGACTGCCCTAGCATTTCATGTGGTAGATTTCTTGCATGGCCTGTTATCTTTAGTCTCAATTTTTTTATTTCTTTTATATTCACTATATGAGACATGCCTTTTTAATATGGTAACTGAGTAGGAGTATATATTTTCTTCTTGATCACTGAGAAGAAATCTTACCATCCATTTTATCTCTTTTGAGAACAAATACAAAACCCATGAAGAGTATTTTTTTTTTGGGCATCTAATAGTTTTGTAGAAATTATTTTGCACTCTATAAGGTGCAGTATTTCATATTTTGCTTGGTTGAGTATTGGAGTTTGGGATTCAATGCACCCACAATTTAAAAATGCTAATATCTTGACTACTTTTCTACTCTATCTACCAATAAATTCTGCAAATTTTAGTGTTTTTCTGAACGAAGCATTGGAAGTACTTTCCTGTTGCTCTGGTAGTTCTTAGCATTGCCTCACTGCACCTTCTGGGTAGACCCAATTGTTTAGACATTATCTAGACACTTTGACTGCTTTATTATCAACTGCAGAAATTAAAAGATGTGATATGTGGTATAAGAAATCTGTGAAGTAGGGGTATCGAAAGTGAAATTTACTCAATTAGATCTAGTTAGGCATGCTGCTAATTCTGTTGAACTACTAATCATTTTGATATTCTGTGTCTTCATTCAGGTCATAGCTCTTAAAGGATCATATCATGGTGATACTTTGGGCGCTATGGAAGCACAGGCGCCATCATCGTATACAGGATTTCTTCAACAACCATGGTATGGATATTTTGTCAGAAAAGCATTTATGAGAACAGATCTACCAAATCTTAAGTTTTTTCTTATGGAAGACTGGGTCTTCTTTCCAATGTGGTTTCATGTCTTATATTTTCACCAACTTTATAGCTATATTTTTGCAGCTCAACTTTTTTATGTCTTACTATTTAGAAATCAGGATAATACACCAAAAGAAGTGAGAAAAGTGCACAGAAGAATTAAGAAGTGGAATTGTAAAATGTGAGGTAGAGGAAGAACATAAAGAAGATAGCCCACAATAAGTTTGGATGCTAACATGTTAAAAACTATGGAAATGGATGTATTCATAATGCTATGTGTAGAGCTGCTAAGGATTATAGGTATTCTTCTTCATGAGAATTAATTATACATCAAGTGTGATCATGGAAAAATAAAAATCAACTGTCTAAACAAATTACCGAAATCTGCTGCAATTCTTTAAAAATTGTAAAACTAAAACATTTCAAAATTCTTTCAAAGATTGAAGAGCTTAGAAGTCAATTTATCAATAAAACTACACATTTATGGAGGGAGTTTTGATGGTAAACAGTAAGTATTCTTAGCGATACAGAATTAGGGGAAATGTTGTTTTGACTGGTTTATATTTCTAAATATCTATCATCAACAAGGTTTTTCAACTCAAGTATGGAATAGTGATTTACGAAATACACGTGCTTCATGGTGCTTATGTATTACAAATCATATGGTACATGGTTGCAAGCTTTTTATTCTGCAGATGGAGATTCAAAAATAGAAATATGGTTTCAACGAACAAGCTTATACAAATGTGATTATGATTTTCTGAGAGAACTGTTACTTTTGGTATTCTACATGGCGAAGGGATGCAATTGATACCGTAAGAATGGAACTCAACTCCGGCAAGGAGGGGCACCTGCAAAGAGCCTGGCAGTTCATAATTGCATTGAATTTGTTCTAAACTCAAGAGCATACTCTCTGATTCGAAAGGCCTTTGTAGCTGAACTTAGGTGCCCATAACCCAACTGAAATCTCAATCGTAGTAAAAGCCTCAGTGATGTTGAAACTAGTTCTCTTGCAACTTTGTGATGTCTTACCACCTTTTACATGATTTAATGATTCTAGAATGAGGATTTTCTTAAGGCAAGGCAGCAATCTAAAAAATTATGGCTATTAGTTCTAATTTTACATCTCTGCTCTAAGCTTTTGCTGCAATTGTTACTTTGGTTTTAGCTTTAATGTATAACTATATGTTGACTGGAAATTGTTCTTTTTTTCTGTTAATCTTTTTATGTAATGGCTTTTGAAAGGTACACAGGAAAAGGCCTTTTCCTAGATCCACCAACAATCTTTATGTGTGATGGCATATGGAAGCTTTCCTTACCTGAGGGAGTGCAGTCCGAAAAACTGAAACAGGAAGAACTAAGTAAGTGAAGCATATTTGAAGCACCTTAGTGCTACTATTACCCTTTTTATTTGGAGAACAGTGTAATGTGCATTGAAATTTTTTACAGCCTTTCAATCACGAGGGGAATTTTTTAGTAAGATCAGGGATGGTTCGAGTCTTGCTGGAAGTTATTCATCCTTTATATCACAGCAACTATCAGCATATTCAGGATTAAGAGGGTTTGGTCATATTGGAGCATTAATTATAGAACCAGGCAAGAAATTCAGTACTTTTATGTCTTTGATTATTACTGCTTTGTCTGGTCAAGTTCCATTTTAGTTCTTTAATAGTTTGGAATTAGATTATCATAAAAATGACATATTTTCTTAGCTGACAGCTGAATTATTTTATGTTTTTTATCCATCCCATTTTTTATAAATACCATTACAACTTGATGCACTTCTTCATCCTACTTCTAAACATGAACAATTGATTGTGGAGAAACCATATCTTTCTACAGTGTCCTGACCCTTTCTTGCCTCAATAGTGGTACATCAGTTCGGTGTATGAGGTTCTTACTACAAAGTTTCATGCCATGGGATTTCTACAAGTGAGCAACTGCATACTGTGTGTCGAGACAATAAAAGAATAATCGGATATGGTGAAAGTAACTGATATGAGATTAAATGCAACATAGGATTTGCTAGCCTGGACCTATTGTGAACATTTTTGGAAAAAAGTGAGACAACTTTTTACTAAGCATAGGTGAACTAACTTTTAATGCAATTCAAATTGTGAATACTGTGAGTATTTCTTAGTGAACTCCCCAAATATATTGATTAATTCCAAGCTGATGATAAAGCTTGTTTTTCTCTCTCTTCTTTTTTCCCTGTAAGCCATTACAATCATTTCTTTGCTCCTACTTGATGTTCCAGAACTGTTTTGGAAAATTATTTCAAATTTTGGCCATTACCCATGGCATCTTTTCTTTTTATCGCTTTCCAAGTTTCTAATTAATTTTGGTATTAGTCAGGTCTGGCATTGTGAAAATTCCATTTGACTGGAATAGCTGAATTGTGTTTATGTACTCCATGGTTGGTCCTGGATGGGCCGGGATTAAGCCATCTGAATCAGTGTACTCTATTGAGTTACCTGATAGTGTTTCAAAGTATCTACTTCAATAATGTTTCTGTTTTTCAGTTGTACATGGTTCTGGTGGAATGCATATGATTGATCCACTTTTTCAAAGAGTACTTGTGAATGAGTGTCGAAGTCGAAAAATTCCTGTTATCTTTGATGAGGTTTTTACAGGGTTCTGGCGTCTGGGTGCAGAGGTTGGTTGCCTATAATATTCATAATTGCATTTCTTTCTCATTCTTTTGCTCAGTTATTTGATTGGAATTTAATTTTTCTTTATAGTCTGCATCAGAGTTACTATGCTGTCAACCAGATATTGCCTGCTTTGCGAAGCTGATGACTGGTGGAATTATACCACTGGCTGCCACATTGGCAACAGATGCTGTTTTTAATGCATTTGCTGGAGACTCAAAGGTAATCTAATGTAGTTGGTTGCATAGAGTTGAGAGGCATTTGATATAACTAAGGAAATTGACTTGATGACTGGTGGGATTATAACCCCTTGGCTGCCACATTCGATGATAATTTTGTTAATTGCATTTCATGCTAAACTCAAAGATGAAAAAATAGATTTACAGAGTAGGTGGTTCAATAATATATGCTTGATGAAAAAAATAGATTTACCGAGTAGGTGGTTCAATAATATATGCTTGAACATTTAAAAATATCAATTCATGCATCAAGTCTTGAATTTTTCCTTTTTCAGCAGAGACAACCACGAATGCATGTTTGAATTTTTATTTTGTTTCTCTTATTTAAAGCCGGCTTTCTAATGTAGGTAATGTTGAATCGTGCACAAGTACCTTTGATACTTATGACGTTGAACAATTTGATTTAGTTATATGCAGTCAAGTTTTCAAGTAGATTGCAGCATGATTAAAGTTGGATTGCAGTAATTGGGCAAATTCAAGTGTATTTTTAGTTTGTAAAGTTCTGATTGCAATTACAGGAAATTTTTGTCTAAATTCAAGCACTTCTTTGTGCCTGGGGAGGAAGCTTCTTAACCATGCATATTTGTTCCATATTTCCTTTAATGATAACATGAGTAGCATCAATTTACATATGGGAATGTAATTTTCACCAGCTACAGAGCTAGTTTCATGGTTTAGGAGTTTTAGATTTCAAGCTTAATCATTTTCCCTTTTTAAACTCCAATGGCAATCTGGTTGTTTCAAAATGTTTTGATGCATCCAATTTTTTTAAAGATGAAAACCATCAATTTCTTTTAATGTCTGAAATGTCAACACTAAGTTGATTTTTCTCTTCCCTATTACAGTCGATAAGCTTGAATTATTTTTGTTATTGAATGAAATTCTTTTTATTTGGAAATTTCACTAAACAAGTCGCTTAGTTCTTTTCCTTCTTTTATATTCCCTTTTTAAATTTTCTCCTAGGTTCTTTCAAAGGTGAGAAAAACTTTTTTTTGGTGTTCCTATCTTGGAGTTCATACACACTGACTTGGAACTATAGTTTCTGATCTACTTTTGCCCTGGCTACAGCTTAAGGCACTTTTGCATGGGCATTCCTACACTGCACATGCTATGGGGTGTACTGCTGCTGTTAAATCCATAAAATGGTTCAAGGATCCTCAGACAAATTCTAATATTACTTCTGAAGGAAGGCTACTTAGAGAGGTTTGTGAAAGTGTACTGCTTTGCTTTTATTTCCTTCTTTTTCTGGATTTGTGTTTTGCTGGTATTTCTGGCAGATGCTATCTATTATTAGCAGATATTCCAGGCGACGATCTTATGTCATGTTGATACAATCTACAGATGGTGAATTCAGTTGTCTGAATGTCAGACATTTGAGGGGTATAGTTTATTCATCGAGCAGGTGGATCTTGCATGGTTGAAAATAAACAAGGAGGATCATTTGCACAGAATCCAACCTAAAAAAGATATTCAATGAGATAATACTCTTAAGTTTCCAGCAAAAACTCCTTAACATGCAAATCAGGCAATTATTCTTTAATCTTTATTATGATATTGTTCCCTTGGATGTGGCTTACCACATCAGTTAAGCTTATGTCTTTACTCAAACCACATATCCAACTTGTCTGCTATATCCTTTATTTGTACTAATGCCACTTCATTTTCCATATATGCATTGGTTTCTGATATCCAATAAAAGATCCAAGGCTTATGCCCTAATCAGTACCAGCTTCAAAATTCAAATTGGTTAGGCAATAATTATATAATTGATGTGCATGATAATGTGATGCTTCCTATACTATCACTTCCCCATTGTTGAAAGAAAAAGGAAGAAGAAGAAAGCTTTTTCTCTACAAACATCTATACTTGTTTTAAACTGAAATTTTAATATATGATTCAGGATTCAATCTTAACCTTAAGACCTAGAGGAAAACATAAGAATTCCAGCCCAGGATATGAATCATCTAGTTAAAATTTGATTTGTCTCTTAGGATTAATAATGCATAATGCAATTATTCACGATTTTAACAAGCATTCTATGGGGAGACAAAATTATGGTGTCTGAAGTTTCTGCTTATAGTGAAAAATTCATTCTTCTCAAGCATTTAAGTGAACTTTTACTTGTATTTGCAGTTATGGGATGCGGAACTAGTGCACCAGATCTCATCACATCCAGCAGTACAAAGAGTGGTTGCATTGGGAACACTTTTTGCCCTAGAACTCCAAGCAGAAGGCAGCAATGTTGGGTATTATCTCATTACCTTCTAGTCTTTTCATTGTTGAATGTTGTATTCTTTGTAGTATTGTCATAGTTACTCAAGAGTATCAAATGCTGCCTGGACAATTTCAACTTTATCACTTCATTATAGTATATTTTGAGGAGAGGAAAACTTCTGTTCCTTTGTGTCACAGTTGAATGTTGTATTCTTGAAATATTTTCATGATTACTCACTTTCAAACACTGTTTTAAGACAATGTTTTCAAATAATAAGGGAGAGTCTATTGTTTTTCCGTTTCCATTAAGGGCAATTTCTTTAAGCATCCTGTACATGACTCACATATTTGTCGGGACTGTAGAATTAGCAGATTGTAGAATTAATCCATCAAGCAAGTAGCAAAATGTAGGGTGGCCCAAGAAAGTGATGCTTAATTCAAAACAATTCAAGATATCGCAGATGTGGAAGTCTAGGCATTGCTTGCTTTCGCATTTTTGTAAGATTTCTCTTGTGGGCACATGCCAAGTCATAAGTTAGTGTAAGTCCTTTGCTGCCCTTCTTCGGGGGTATGTCCTTACACACAAACCATGCTCCAGCTCTTTGAATTCGGGTAGTATAAGTGCCATACCCCTCTTCAAGATTTTTTTTTTTTTAACCTCTATTGTCCACAAATGGATTTGTATCTCCATTTTTATTTTCATAGTCAAGTTCTAGTTCTATGATATTTACATTCACTGCTTCTAAGATTTAAGAAGTAACCTCCTAAAGCCTAGCTGAGTTTTATGCAGGTATGGATCCCTATACGCGAGGTCTCTTCTTCTGAAGCTCCGGGAAGATGGTGTCTACCTGAGGCCTCTGGGCAATGTCATATATCTCATGTGTGGCCCCTGCACATCTCCAGAAACCTGCAGCCAACTTCTCATCAAACTCTACCGTCGACTCGAGGAGTTTAAACCTAGCTAGCTAAGCAGACCTCAAAACCCTGTGAGTTACAGAAGTTGTTTCCATTATTCATTATCAATGACACTAGAATTTTAAGCCCTCTCATTGCTGATGGATAGCTATGGCATTTCTTCTTTACTAGAGTACTAAGGTATGCTGGACTATTTAGAACCAAATCCTTGAGAGGAAGTAGCTCAATTCATGAAAATGAAACCAAAAGAAAAATATTATTTGCTTTTGTTACCATGTTTGGCTTGTGGGAATTTGTATGAAAGGTATTCGTCTCTCATTCGATACTATAAATATGAAAACTGATAGTAAATAATGTACTATTGTAAAATTATTTCAAAAAAAATATTTGAAAATGCAAAAGAAATTAAGAATTTTGTTTTAAAAAGCATTATATGGTTGTTTTTCAAAAAATTGTTTTTAAACAATGGGTTTACAACGTTCCCAAACAAACTTTATGTAATATCTTGCATCAAATAGCAAAAAATGTTCTTGAAATTAGCATTTGAGGAACTAATATATCAAGAATCCCCATTTCAAAATTTTCAATATTCAAGGATAATTTTTTATTTTATCTTTTGAAAAAACAATAAAATAAAATTGTTTATATTTTCTCACCACTCATCATTCATCAAAAGTTGCCCACAGCAACCCTGGAAAGATGAACCTTGTACTTTGAGGACACAGTCACTCCAAATTTGTGGCTCACACTTGCAGTTGGAGCTTAGGGATTGGCGGCCGCCTCCTTATCCATATCTCTGACTCACATTTTCTTTTTCATTTTTCTTTAATTTATACAAAATTTTCATATTGGGCATCATATTTTCTTGATATTTCAACGAAGGCTTGGGTCAAAAATAGGCTGTCTCCTGTTTTTGTTTTGTTTCGGTCTTCCTTTTTTTGTTTTGTTTTTAGCTTTTGATTTTGTTTGGGATGGTGGAATAATAGAATTAGAGAAGTGGTAATTAATATTTCAAAATTTTAATTTATAATATTAAAAAACATAAATAAAAAATTCTTGCTATGTCTTCAAGCCCAAGACAAGCCCACACCCATAAAAAAATAATAATGACTCAATTTTAAAATATTTTTGTTAATTATCAATTACAACAATTACAACAATTACTAATGATAATATTGTCTTTTTCTAAGTAATTTGTTATCATTAGAATTAAAAATTTTCTTAAAGTGCTTGGGCCTACACACTCCAAAAAATCCCTAAAAGGTATAAGTTAACCAACTTTTTCAAACTTTTGAGCTGCCATCCAATATGACACCCAACTTATCTAAATAGTGAAGTCAATACAAGCTCACTATTGGATTTAAATGATTAGTATAGTGATTAGGAAGACAAATATTTGTAATCTCATGAACCCATTTGATCCAATCCAAAAAATGAAATCAATCACATCATCCTATGCATATAATTTAAGTTTTATTATTTTATGTCAAAATTTGGTCTCGTCTGTTTGTATTTTGGTGTTATTTATACTTTTATCTGATGACGTAAATTTCATCATTTACTTTTAATAAACAAGATTCAATGTTCAATAGGTCTCGAAACGATACCTTTTGAATATATCATTGACGTGTACAATCAAATCTGAATAGAAAAAATAAATGAAGTAAAAAACAATGTGGGATTTCAACTTTATTTTTTATATAAACAAATGGAAAACATATATATAAAAATAAAAGACTTATAAAAATCTTACTATTAATTTACATTTGATCATATTAAACGTTAAAATCTTATTTTGAAATTAATCTTTAAATTCTATCTTTATATTTCTAATAATAGTGAAAAACAAAAGGTTAGAGCAAATAATTTTCTCGATTAATTCTTAAAAAATGGTTTTTGATAATATTTTTTAAACATGGTTTCTAATTCCTTTAAATATAAAATTCTATTTATAATTTTAAATATAAAAATTAATTATTCTTAAATTTATTCTTTGTAAAGGCATTTTACATTAATATACAACACAAATTTTTTTTTTTTCCTTTTTTTTAATTTATTTTAGAAAATATCTTATTTTCAAAACAAATTATTGAAAACTGCTTTCAATGATTCAATAAAAGGAAACATATTTCCCATTCTACAACTAGAAAATTGCTTTTTTCTTGGCATTTTTCCATTTGACGTCAAATCCTCTTTTCTTGGGAAAAAAAAAACTGAAAGAGAACAAAATTGATTTCATATCAAACCAATGGAAGCTTCATTCTCAAGAAGACTAAACAAAGCAACAAGCATGGGCCCAACTAAGAATTTAAACCCCAGCCCCCAACCCCACTCCACAACATCAAAAGCAAAAAGGTTTATGAGACATCATGCGACAACTATTAGGAAATACTTTTCCAATTTAAAAATAATATTTTAAAATTTTATTCCACAAATAATTTACTTTTAAAAAAAAATAAATTTGAGGTATTTTCAAGTATTTTTTAACAAAGTATTATTAAAAACAATTGAAAATTTTAAGAATATTTTTTGAAAATTTTATGTTATATATAGGTGTATAGTGCCTGAAAATATGATATTTGAGTTTTCAAATAAAATTTTATCCTTAAATATTATTTTTGAAAACCCTTTTCAACAAATATTGTGTAAATAGAAAATTAAATGAAAAAATGAATTATAAGAATAATCATCCGAAGTTTGGTTGTAAAACTAAAGTGGTGTTTGTTTTTTTAATGTAATGCTAATGATAATTTGTTTTCGGATTTTGAATGATTTGTGATTATTTTATTTTTTAACTTATGACTTATTTTTTAAAGTTTTTTTGAATAAGAAAATTAAAATATTTGACTTTTTGGTGAATATTAAAAACAACTTTTTGAAATAATTAAAACACAATTTTAAGGTAAAAATAAATTTTTATACAAATTATGTTCTTAACCCATCAAGATAATAAATTTTTATTTAATAATTTTTTTTATAATACCAATAAAACCTTTTGAAAATGATCACTTTTATTCCCCTTCAAATTATAACTTAAATAATAATAATAATAATAATAATAATAAGGCATCACAACAAACGCTAAGGTTGGGGTTGAACTTTTTCATTTGAAGTTGAATTAGAATAGGTTTGATTTTTTAAATGTTTTATTAAAATTTTCAAGTAAAAGCTAAAAACTCTATTTTAAAAGTATTATTAAAAATTTTAGATAAAAGTTAAAAATTCACTTTTTATTTATACAAAAATAACATAAAATATATATCTAAAAAGACAAGAAAGAGCGTTAAATCATTATGATTTGATTAAAAAATTTATAAGCTGACCTTAATGACAAGTATTTGAAAAAATCCGTTCCATTATTATCTCTAATTCTATTTGTTATCTTTTTGTTTAATGATTTATATCTTGTTGTTGTAGTTGTTGTTGTTGTTGAAGGTAGATTTTTTTCAAATTATATATATTAAAATTTAATATTTTTAATATTACCTAATAAACCCTATTTTTTTCTTAATATTTTTTATATTAATTAATAAACCTTTTGTTCTTTTATTACGTTGGCGTCATTTATGAAGCATATTAATAAATGGGCTTCACAACGAAGGAAAAATCCAATTAATGACATCCTTTAACCTTACGACACGTGTAACACTCTTATTCAACGGCATGCAAAGCTCATAAACTCCTAGTCACTCCAGTCAACCAACCCCATCATCCAGATAAAAAGAGCAACAAACTCGAGTGACGTGGCGACTACCTTATGTAATGACATCACATCTGGAAAAATCAACGGCCAGGATGAGACGAAGCGGACGGACAATTTAAAGCGACGACGAAAAGCATAAAAACACAGTGAAGAGAGAGTCGTCAGAGTAGACTCGAAGACCGCCGACTTGTTTACTTATTTATTATTATTTTTCATTTTTCAATTTTTTGTGTCTCTTCTCCATATTCTTTCCCTCACTTTCTTGCGTTTTCCTTTGGTTTCTCTCTAGGGTTTGAGGTGAGTGGCGGGGTGCGGTAGTGTTTGTGGCTTCGGTTGGAGAGAGTTTTTTGGGTGTGGTGATTGTTTGGTGTGGTTTTTGGTGTGCAGATCTGAAAAATGCAGAGGCCGACGACGCGGTTGATGGAGAGGTCGAATACGATGAATAGAGGGAAGCGGACTTTGGAGGGGGAGGAGGAGGAGGAGCAGCCGGAGCGGAAGCGGCCGGCTCTCGCAAGGTGGGTTCTTGTGTTTGTTTTGTGCCTTTAGTTCGGCGATATTTGGTGACTGTTGATCTTTGGTGCTAGATGGCTGAATTGATGGATTTTTGGTGGTTGAAGCTCTGGTTCAGTGGTTTGTTGCATGTTGTGCTTGGATAGGCCATTTTTTGGAGCGATTTTTGCGTTCTGTTGTTTGAGTTTGGAGTCGGAGTTGATTTTTGGTCGTAGATGGTTGAATTGCTAGTTTTAATTTTTAATATTATTATTAATTTAATTTTTTTTTATCAATTATTGCAACCTGTTGTTGGATTTTAGGGTGGGAGTTGATAGGTAGCTTCTGTTTGTTTTGTGGTTTTGGTTGACCGTTTGGTATTTGAGGTGATCTTTGGTGCAGGATGATCGATTTTCTTGGTTTTGCGGTTGAAGCTTTGATTGAATGGTTTGTTGTAGCGGGTATCGTGGGTTTTTTCTTTTCGGAGTAGGAGTAGGAGTTGATTTAATTAGGAAGTTCTGAAGAGGGTGTTCCGGTGAATCATGTCTGGCTGCTTCCGGGAGTTGAACTTGGGTAAAGGGGTTTATAGTCATGGCCGTGTGCAAAAACTGTATTTTCTTATCCTTTTGGAGGGAAATACTGGTATTTTTGCTCCCCAAAACTCCCCCAAAAGCTTAATTCACTTATTCCCTTCTGATGGGCCACACAGATCCATAGATTGGTTGCATAATAGGTTAGTTATTTTCTATTGAATTTGAATTTCAGATCTGGAATCCACATATATGATTCCAAAATAAAAAGCAAGACTTTAGAATTCCAACAATTTCAAATGCTAAATGAAATCTAATTCCACATCAAATGCAGCCTTAGGGTATTTTGTAGTCCTGTGGTTCCCTCACTTTTCTGTGCTGCTGACTATTATGTGGCTTCTTCTGGTGCTTAATTTGAGAAAAGACAGTTAATGCTTTGTTTTGGGAGGGTTTGATATCTGCATGAGATGCTGTAGACCTCAGATGAACCTGAATTAGGATTTTGGCTATCACGCATTTGATTCTGCAATTTTAATGGACCAACTAAACATATTTTGATTTTGGTAATCTCAATTGAATTAAAAGTGCCTACCATGAGGGCAACACACAAAAGTATACATGGTCTATATAAGGCGCCAAAGGCAAAAAGCACGGAGAGAAACACAAGGGTAGCCTCGTTGGAAACTGTGAACCTCAGATGAACCCAAATTAGGATTTTGGCCATCAAACATTTGATTCTGCAATTTTAAGGGGCTAACTAAGCAATAGAGTACTTCAATCTAGGTTACAAATAAACCCCAAGAAATGTGATAGCCTCATTGAAATTTCTCTTAATTCCTAATTATGGTTGGAGTGCAATGGAACTGTATTAATTCATAGTATGGGTTGGAGCCCAACAGAAGCTCCAAACTTGGTTTCCCTAATTAATTATTTCTATCTCCGAGTCAGGAGATGAAGAGCATCTGGAAATCAAAGCAATTGGGGGTGTTGTTTTCAAAAGTGATTCCATAGTGGACTCTTTTAGGAGTTAATCAGAATGCTAAGTCCCTAACCAAAATCCTGGTATTGGATTTTTCTAAAATTCTATGAAGGCCTATGTTAACCAATTTAACCCAAAAGTTTAAGTTGTTAACTTGTCAAAATTAAATAAGATGTGCAGCTCACATGGGAGTTCTTGCCAAAATTTTCATGTGTGATTAATTTTGTCAATTGATTTTTTTTTTGTTTTTGTTTTTAGTTTTTTTGTTTTGCAATGAGGTGTTGCTTAGTTGTGATGTCAGTTGTGTGCATGTCTCTTGTTAATGGTTTTAAAATATGTTTACCAAAATGCTTGCTTGCTGTTGGAAGGGGAAAAGTCTTGTTCTTTAAACCTATGGTTTTTCTTGATATTTAAATTTAATTTTTTTTGTTTTGCAATGAAGTGTTGCTTAGTTGTGATGTCAGTTGTGTTCATGTCTCTTGTTAATGGTTTTAAAATATGTTTGCCAAAATGCTTGCTTGCTGTTGGAAGGGAAAAATCTTGTTCTCTAAACCTATGGTTTTTCTTGATATTTACTTTCTCTTTTTGCACTTGCCTGTTTCTATTAAACCTCTATGAACGTCTCAATTTAACACTTATTTTTATGTCAGTTCTAATATAGTAAAGAATATATATCTCATGCAGTGTAATAGTGGAAGCTCTCAAGGTGGATAGTCTGCAGAAACTTTGCTCATCCTTGGAACCTATTCTTCGTAGAGTTGTAAGATAGACTTTATGTACTCTACCACTCTGTTAAATATTTTTTTCCTCTCATATTGAGATGACTGACTGCCATTTAATGTCAAATATTTGGTGGGAGGATTTCTCATCCTTCTTCTTGTACTTCTTTTTTTATTAATATATCTTTGTGGCGTTTCCAATAAAAAAAAAATACTCTCCTCAACTTAGAATGGAGTGCATGCTTCAACCATTTAGTCTGGATCCTTAATACATTAATACTAACTTTCAAAAGTAGAAGAAAATAACTTTGACACCTTGGTGTTCCTCTTCATGAAAATTAGTATGAGTGATCTTTCATTATCATTTTTAGTCTTCAATCATAGTGGCTTCATATATATTATGATGGGAATTTGTTGAATTTTTCGAAAGATAATCAATCAAAATTAAGCAACTTATTCTTTATTTGCAAGGGTGAAACTTTAATTGGCATACTTGAATCATAGATTGGTTGCATGCTAGAACTTCGTAAATTTTTTTATTCCCCCTCCACCCCATAAGAGTTTTTGTTAAGTAATCAGTAGCAGCACTTGACTCAGCTAAACTGCTTTCTTGTCTTAAAAACCTTAAAGTTACTTTGACTATATTTGCATCATCTTTTTTACTGTTACCGTGACTTCTTTTTTTTTTGCTTTATTTCTGTTAAGACATATTTCTTTCTATGTGAAAATGCATTAAAAGCAATTTTTCTCATCTAACAGAAAAATTCTGCACACAGAAGCCAGCAGCCATTTTTTGGCTTGTCTAGTTATTTCCATATTATTGTGCCTTTTTTTTTTTTACCTTAGTGGTTCATACTGCAACTAATGCTAAACAGGTCAGTGAAGAAGTGGAGCGTGCTTTGGCAAAATTAGGCCCTGCCAGGCTCAATGGGAGGTAAGAAAATTCCATTTTAGTGTCTTTTTACTACTGTTTGTTACTTCCTTCTATGTAGATTGATTTTGAAGGCCAAAAACTCAAGTTATTGCTTAGTCAGTAGCTCACAAAGGTTAATACCTATGAGATGGGTTGGAAGGCCTTTTAAAGCTCTCTGCCGTGATTGGTATGTCATTTACGTGGTTTGTTTTGGGTTATATGTCTTGTGTCTGGTTGGTGTAAATACCATCAACCACTTATTTGTTTACTCCTTTATTCAGACAGTTTTCACAGTATTCAGTTGCCCAGAGTTTGGTAGAACTACAAGAGGGAGGGCTTTATTGTCATGCATAATTCTAGTGAATGTTTGGTAGTATGGATGAAGAAATTTAGAATTTTTCAAGGCAAGGTTGCAGATTTTAAATGAACTTTTGGGGAAGATTATATACCTTAACTCTTTTTAGGTCTGGGCCTGCAAAGAATTCAAGGAAACATCTTTGGAATAAATCGTTGAATGATTGTATTTGGTTTAGCAACAAATTGTTTGGAAGAGTGACTCTCCCTCCCAATCCTATTTCAGGATTTCTACTTAGATTGACACACATCTCCCTGCTCTCCTGATGGTCTGTCAACTCTCCTATGCCAAATCACTATGACTCTTTCTGTAGTTTTGCTGTGATGTTCATTGCATCAGGGATCCCAAAGGAAGAAAGAAAGCAGGCGAGGACATTGGGTTAGCAAGACTGGGTTAATTAATCCAGAATGGATTGAAAATAACTTATTCCAACAATCCATCCCTAGTTCTGAATGTCACGAAGTGTTACAGCTACCCAATTTATGATCTCTTGATTCTAGCAAGCATGACGCATGTTGTGATGATGTTTGAAGGATTCTTTTCCTTCTTTATTCACCTTTGCTGCTTCTAAGGAGGCATGAGTGGATGATGTTTGGGAGGTAGAAGGAGGGATGGTCACTTGGAACTCTTGCTTCTCAAGAAACTTTCATGATTGGGAAATGGATGCTGTGCAGAATTTTATTCTAAAAGTTAATAAGTTTGGTAGAATTAGAGGTGAAGAGGATAAAATGGTTTGGAAAGCTAGCAAGAGTGGGTTGTTCTCTGTGAGGTCTTTCTACGATGCATTGGAAGCGGAGGGTGAAGTGACTTTTCCCTCAAAGATAATATGGGGTTCCTGGGCTCCTACCAAAGTGAGTTGTTTTACTTGGGAAGTGACTTGGGGTTGGATCCCAACTATGTACCAACTTAAGAGGAGAGGTTAGGTTTTGACAGGTTTTTATTGTATGTGCAAAGATGTAGATTAATCGATAGATCAATCTTCTTATCATTTGTGGGATAGCTAGAGAGTTATGACACTTTCGCTTCTCCTTCTTTGGCATCTTATGGGTTCTCCCTTTTTCTGTTAAGGATTTGTTAAAGGGATGACATAGTGGTTTTCTGGGCAGGAAAAGAAGGAAGGTTTGGAGAACAACTCCTCTTTGCCATTTATGGACAATTTGGAAAGAGCGAAATCAAAGAACCTTTGAAGGGGAGGAACGCGCTATCCAAGCTCTTAAGGATTCCCTCATAACTAATCTATATATGTGGTCTTGAGGGTTCCTCCTAGGAGGTAGTAGGGAGCTCCAGGTCCTTTGTTAGATTTTATAAAATGGTTGTGCTTATTTTCTTAAGGTAGGGTTGGAGCTATTTTAGTTGTTTTTTTGTTTCTCACTTGTATACTTTTGGTATACTGTGTTTTCTACTTTAGTTTGACTTCCTTTATACATACATATATATATATATATAAATCCTCCAAAACCCCATCCCCCACCTTGCGACTTCACAATCTTAGAAGCATCTCATGATTGGCCAACTTGTTCTCTGAGCAAAATAAGATGTGGCATTGGTGAATTGAAGATGAGTGACCATATCATTCCTCACTTGCAAACTGAGTAGGATACCTTCCTATGCTTGATGAACCAAATTGCTAATCTTGATGCCAAAAAAGATACCTAGCTTCCCTAGATATACACTATGCAACTAGCCTCAACTCCTCATTTGACTCCACTACCTAGAGCAAAGCCTTTATTATTTGCAATATAGTTTAGAATGTCTCCACTGAGCTTGTCTATTTATTTTATGCCCTTGTTTAGCATCCAAAGGAAAGTTAGATTGAGGATAGAGAAGATTCAAGGTGATTTTCTATGGGGAGGTTGGGCTCTAGAGAAAGAAATAACACGCAATGAAATGGTTGATTGTGTGCGTGGTCAAGAGGAAAGGGGGTTTGGTTGTTAAATGCCTCTCGTTGCTTAACGAAGTCCTTCTGTGCAAATTTTTTTTGATAGATAAAGAGAATAATATTAAACAGAAAGAGGAAACACTAAACTGGTGCCCTCAAGGTATACAGGGAGTATACAAAAGCAGTCCACAGACTCGAAACCAAGAGAGGAAGTCCTTCTGTGCAAATAGAGTTAGCGATGTGCATCTGAAAGGGAATTGCTCTAGAAGCAAATTATAGGTGGTAAATATGTGGAGGAAAAAGAGGGGAGGCACTTTTGTCAAGCAAGTGATGTGTATGGGGTCGGGTTATGGAAAGCTATAAGAAAGGATTGAGACCTCTTCAATGGTAGGGCCTCAATTTTTCTGGTTTTTTTTTTTTTTTTTTGGGTGGTGGGTAAATGGGAGGATGGTGGAGTTTTGGAAAGACTAGTGTGGTGAGGAGCCTTTGTGTGTTTCCTTCCCCACACTGCATGCCTTAGTTTCTTCAAAAGAGGCATGGGTGGCAAACTTGTGAAGGAGGACGTTGGAACCCTTGCTTTGCCAAGAATTTGAATTATTAAGTGTTTGGACAATGTAGAACATTTTCTCTATAGACTGCAAGGGAAGTCGATGTATAGGGAAGAGGAGGATAGGGTGGTTTAGATGGATTCTAGTAATGGAGTTTAAAGCCCTTTATTCTATCTTGGAGCCAGGTTGTGGCATTCCTTTCCATTGGGGATAATTTGGAAGCCATAGGTTTTATCTAAAGTGAGCTTTTTTGCTTGGGAGGCTAAGGTAAAGTGTTGACTTTAGATCAACTCCAAAGAAGCGGATGATCATATGTTAGCTGTTGTTTCTTTTGTAATGTTGTGGAAGAATCTATTGATCACTTCCTTCTTCACTGTGTCAAGACTAAAGTTTTATGACAATTGTTGTTGTCTTTTTTTGGTGTATCTTAGGCCTTTCTTCCATGTTTAGAGAGATTCTTTTAGGTTGGCATGACTTCTTTATTGGAAAAAGAAGAAAGAAGGCATGGAGATCCGCTTCCTTAATGTAATTTTTGGATAATGTGGAAAGAAAGGAATTGAACATCGTTTAAAAATGAGAAGTTTCATTAAAGTTTCAAAAGTACTTCTCTTACCTTTTATTGTGGATCAAGTTGTACATGGATGAAGGCTCTATGCCTTTAATTCTTTTATAAATTAGTTAGGTCGTTGTTGAGGGAGGGGGTAGTTTTTTGTGTTCCCTCGTTTTTTGGCTTGACCATTTGAAATTTGTTGTATACGTCTTGTATACTTTGGTGCCTTTAATATAATATTCTCACTTTATTTTTCTATCAAAAAGATGATCATATGCTTTCAAAAATCCATCATCTTCGAAATAAACCTCCTCTTCCATAATTGATGCACTCTTCAACCACTGGATTAGCAAGCTAACAACTCATAAAATGTTCCAACTTTTATCAAGGGTTCCATGCAAGGAAGAAATAGTATCATGAAGCATAGTCTCTTGGATATGACCCTATAGTAATCTTGTACAAGCTAGTAGTGATGCTAATGGGGCTAAATTTTTTTCTCACATTAGAGTTCTTGTTTTTGAGGACATAATGTAATGTAGGACAACCCTTAGGTGATTGGCCATAACCAAGAAGGGTGGGCTAGAAGACACTTACAACTTCCCAATGATAGACAATAGGATTAAAAGAAATAGGAACTTTCAGAAAATGGTAATTTAATATCTCATTTTCTAAATCATACAAGGACTCACATAACTAAGAATCATTAAATTTGACTCCTAATGAGCTAGATCTACAAGTACTATTTAATTTCTTTGTTTCTTTTTATTCTTCATGAGTAGTTTGAAGGGTGCATCCTTGTCATAAAGGAATGAGATGGAATTTACTCATCCTTTAAGCACATCATTGGAGTGAAATTTTGCGAACATCCTCCTAGTATCACAGTTGATCAGAGGAGCTGGAAAGACAAACTTGTTTGGAAGTGAGGAAAGAAAGGGCTCCTCTAGGTTAAAATTTTTTATGTTTCCTTGTCTGCTGAAGGGATATGTCAGTTCCCTGTAGAGGAATCACGGAGGTCAAGTGCTCCACCAAGGGCATATTTCTTTGCTTGGAAGCAACTTGGGCAATGATTCTAACCATATACTGGCTCATGAAAGAGGGGTTGACCCTTGCAAGTAGGTGCATTTTATATAGGAATAGCGAAGAGGAAGCAAACCATATTTTTATCCATTTTGTGCAAGCTCAGCTGGTTTGGGATCTCTTACTTTCTCTACTTGGGTGCTCTCAAGGGCAGTTAAGGAGTTTGATTGGTTGGTTTTTGTGGGTTATGGATAAATGGCAGAGAATGGTGTGGAGGATGACTCTCCTTTGTTTGTTTTGGTGCCTGTGAAGGGAGTAGAATGACAGAGGTTTTACGTAGGAAGACTGCACTAGAAGTGGGAAGAGCTCTTAATCAAACTTCTATTAGATTGGTCTAGAATTCCTTTTGGGCTCCAGAGTAGTTCTTTGGTGGATTTCATTGATGGGTTTAATCTAGGCTAGGGTGCTTTTTTTGTTATTCTTCCTTTTCTTTCTTTGTAGTGCTTTATGTATACTTCTTATGTATTTAGATGGCGACCCCTGCTTTGATAGTCGCTTGTTAATTTATTTGTTATTGCCTATAAAGAAAGGTCACCCTTGATCTCATTCCAAATTCTTGAGGGCTATGGCAAAAATGTCCAACAGTCTCAGTATCGTATTCCTGTCCTAGTCCTAACCATCTTGAGACCAATCTCTTTGACAACCTCATCCTCAAAGCACCTCTCCAGCCAAGATGAGTTACTTCCAAAAGTTGGTTTCCACTCTCTGTCCACTCTAAAGACCTGGATACAGCAGTTTAGAGCCATAGATGTGACAATGCAACTCAAAAGTTTCCTCCAATATTGCCCCTTTATTTTCAGCAATCTCCTCTAATGCTTTTTCATTATTTGGGTATCATTTTCTTGCACCTACCATTTTGCAGTTCTGTGGAGTTGCTTGAACTTAGGGCTACTATTTGAGTAGGTCAAAGTTGAATCTAGACCCAAACCTTCTTTACATAGGGTTGGAAATTTTCAACCCAAATTTGTTTGCAAGTTGATTGAGCTATTAATTCTCTTTCTTAATGTCTTTTGCTATTTTTCTTAATATCTTTTGCATTGCTCACAATGTTTGTTACATTATCATAGCTTGAGAGCATGCCTTGCAAAGTTATGCATCTATCAACATAAGGGGGTTGAATTGCAAGAGAATCATGATATCTTGAAGTGATTATAAATTTGAATATGATAGTAACAAAGGTTATTTGATTAAAAGGGATGAAATCATCCCCAATTTGCAAATCTAACCCTCCATTTTTTCACCCTAAAAAATATTCATTTTGAACAAAAATCCCTCACTTTTTTCTTGCTAAAATAACCTTTTCTTTTTAAACACACATAAATAATTTACATGTTGAAGGGCATTTATGTCGAACAGGAGTTACTTTTCAAGTTCAAAAATTGGAGAGGTTAAATCTACAAATTTGGGATCTTTTCATTCCTTCTAATTGATTAATTCTAGTAACAATTGAAATCAATCAGAAGTAATTTCTTATTATGCTTATAATTGCTAAAGATGTCAAATATTTGAGCAATTTATCTTAGCTTCAACTTTTTGTATGTAAACCATAATATTTTAGATGTACAAGCATAATCATGTTTCACCTAACATGCATGACATATTTATAACTTATGGTGTGTAAGGGTGGCTATGCTGCTGAAAGAGTCAATTGAGCCCATTGGTTCTTTATCTGCTGGGAAAATATTGCAATTAAATAATCTTCTTCTGGCCTAAAATGCTTCCTTTTCCCCTGATTTACCTTCTTCCCTATTTGATCATATCTTACTGCTATGGTAAATGACTTGTTTCATATCTGGCTTGGTGGTTTTTATTTCTAACAATTGCCATTTCAGGTCTTCCCCTAAACGAATTGAAGGACCTGATGGAAGAAACTTGCAGTTGCAGTTTAGGTCCAGGCTGTCTCTTCCCCTTTTTACAGGAGGAAAAGTAGAGGGGGAGCAGGGTGCTGCAATCCATATTGTCCTGGTGGATGCCAACAGCGGCAGTGTTGTAACTTCTGGACCTGAATCCTCTGTAAAACTGGATGTTGTTGTCCTTGAAGGTGATTTCAATAATGAAGATGAAGAGGGCTGGACTCAGGAAGAATTTGACAGTCATGTGGTTAAAGAGCGTGAAGGAAAGAGACCACTTTTAACTGGGGACTTGCAAGTAACACTCAAAGAAGGTGTTGGAACACTAGGAGACCTCACATTTACAGATAATTCTAGTTGGATACGGAGCAGGAAGTTTAGGCTTGGGCTGAAGGTTGCCTTGGGATTTTGTGAAGGCATACACATACGTGAAGCCAAAACAGAAGCTTTCACTGTTAAAGATCACAGGGGGGAATGTAGGTTCAGGCTCATCCTTGTCTTTTATTTATTTAATTGTTTTATTGTTCTTTTTCTTATCTGTGCTGACATGTTATTGAATCTGCTGTTTTTCCCTGGGTAGTGTATAAGAAACACTATCCACCTGCATTAACTGATGACGTGTGGAGATTGGAGAAGATTGGCAAGGATGGTTCATTCCACAAGAGGCTAAATAATTCCCACATTTACACAGTGGAAGATTTCCTCCGGCTTGTGGTTAGAGACTCCCAAAAATTGCGGAGTGTAAGTGCAATATTTAGTTGCTGAATTAGAAATACAATGATCTAATCTTGTTTCCTGATATATTTTTCTGGTTGCTGTAGATCCTGGGAAGTGGCATGTCAAATAAGATGTGGGAGGCTCTTATAGAGCATGCAAAGACTTGCACCATGAGTGGAAAGTTCTATGTTTATTATCCTGATGATACAAGAAATGTTGGTGTTATTTTTAACAACATCTATGAGCTGAGTGGTCTTATTGCTGGGGAGCAGTATTTCTCTGCTGATTCTCTTTCTGAGAGCCAGAAGGTTGGTATCGTATATGCTTTTATTTTGTTTTTAAAATGATATTCTGCTGTTATATTGTGTTTAAGTGGTTCCCTTTAAGATCTAGTCTGCATGATGACGCTTTCAATCCAGAATACTATTCCTTTGCTGAATCCATAATACTATTCTTTGCTAATTTTCATTCTTATTACTATTCCCCTGGTCCAGATCATACATTTTAATTGCTAAGAACAAAATGTCCCTCTCCACCATACTTATCTCAACCTTGTTATCTTATTACAGATTGCAATACTCATTATACTCAGTATTCATCTGTCTTCTGCTCTATTCTGTGTGCTACCTGGAAATCATGAAGTCTGTTCCCTCAAACAACCCTCTTTCTTGCCTCTCTCTCTCTATTTTGTGGATTGTATATTCTATTCACTCAAATTATTCCTGTTTCCCAAATGCACCAGGCCATATTATGACGGACAATTCCTTGCATCATTCTCCCACTGATGGATCTACCATTCCAACTCATAAGTATCTCCTCCTGGTATCTAGGGCACCCAAGCAATTTAAAATAACACAAAGACCTTGAATCATAATTGGTTGCTCCTTAATAAGTTAGCCATGTCTTAACCTCCCACCTTAAAATGATCCAAGGTCAAATGCTTTTACTTGCAGGTCTATGTCGATAACTTGGTTAAGAAAGCATACGAAAACTGGAATCAAGTTGAAGAGTATGATGGCAAGTCTTTGAGCTTCAAGCAAATTATCAGGTCGAGTACATCGCGAAATGAACATATGATAGGCTCCATGGATTATCCTACTGCTTTAGAGCCTCCGCTACCTCTTCCACGTCCGCCAGTTGCAGGTCCTTCTGAGCAGTCCTTGATGGATCCAGGCATGTCAGTTGGAGGTAAGCATTTCTGGCACAAAATATCCCTTTCAGTAGTTGTATATTTATTTTATCTTGCTGAATTGATGATAAATAGAGATTAGTGAAATTTTGGACTTTTTGATTCCTCTAGGGTGGCTGATTTTGCTATTTTGTCTTTTTCACCTTTGAAGGATAACTTCTTGTTCTTTTAATTCAAGATGCAATGAATTGTCGTTTTGTAAAACTGTTGATGATGTTAGCTATGTGATTGAGCATCTGAGTTTCTAAATCACATGGCTGGTTGTGGAAGCAAAATCACTTGTGCAGTTTAGTCTACCTATAAACAGGGAGATAGGTCTGCAAGGTTGTTTCTATTAAATGCTGTCTTGACCACAAGCTTCTTACCTACTTTTCATGTCTGTTCAAAATGCTATTTATGAAGCCAGGGTGTGGAGTGTCATATGCTTAATTTTTACCTATGTGTGACTGTTAACATTTTTATGATGGCGTGGAAAAGTACTTTATGGAAACTGGAGTAATGGGGAAAAAAATAAATAAAGAAAGAAGAGACAAGAGAAAGAAAAAGAAAAGAAAAGAAAAGAAAAAGAAAAGCAAAGCTAGGCCATGTTATTGAATATTCTTGGCTACACACACATGTGCATGTTCCATGGAAGTGGTCTATGCTTAGTTATTTCAACCCGAGCTTTTACTAACCACCCATATGCTTTTTCTTCTCCATCTTTTTCCTTTTTCAGGTTCAGGGTACAATGATGGTCTTGCAACCAGATACACGGCTCAGCCCCAGCTTGTAAATTCCAGTTCCCGTGCCCAGTTTGATGGCCCTTCATTCCCTTCACATGACCAGCTGGTCAACAATTCTCACCAAATCCAAAGCACTAGGAACGATAGCAGTGTTGGTTTGGCCCTTGGTCCACCACAGTCATCTACAATGGGGTTCCAGGCTCTCAACTCATCTATTCAGCACTCCAATCTTAACCCTTTTAGTGACTTGTTGAATAACCGAGACAAGGGAGTTGATGACTATTTCACGGAGGAAGAGATTCGGCTTAGAAGTCATGAGATGCTTGAGAGTGATGATATGCAGCACTTGCTCCGAGTCTTCAGCATGGGAGGCCATATTATTCCCGATGATGGGTATGGTTTCCCACCATACATGGCATCACCTTCAAACTGTCTCTATGAGGAGGATCGAAGCCGTCCTGGAAAAGCTGTTGTCGGTTGGCTGAAGATCAAGGCAGCAATGAGGTGGGGCTTCTTTATCAGGAAGAAAGCAGCAGAGAAGCGGGCACAGCTTGTTGAGTTAGAAGATGATTAGAAATTTTTGTGAGGATGCTCGTGGACTTATCCTGTGAAGCCTTTCTTCCCACGTTATTTCTATCATATCAATTATTGGGACTCTTCAACAGTGCTGACAACAACTCGAGGTTGGTTTCAGAAGTCTTGAGTTGTTTCTAAGATTCGTGTCAGGTATCTAGGAATCTCTTCTTGTACAGCTGCCTGTACAGTAAGTTATTGTGTTCAACACCCTAATTATTACTTCCCTCTGGTTTCACTCATCACATTGCCTCTGGTTTGTGAATGATATGATATATGCATTTGAGATTTCTGAAGGGTAGTTGTGCTGTTCAATTAACAACCCTTTCCATGTTGGAGACAACATCTAGGGAACTTGTGAATTCTAGGTGATGTCAACTGAAGTCTGGTTTTGAAATTCTGTATGGTATAAGAATGATGGGTAGTTTTTCTTAATCTTATCATGCTAGCCTATTTTTCCGTGCATTGAACAGTCTGGGATTTTACATTAATCAGTTGTATGAAGTTTGCATTCAGGTCGGATTATTCTTGAAACCATTCATGAAACTGCTAAGCCAGTGTGCATAGTTATAGAATGATGTTACATCTTTCTAAATTTCTTAGCATGTACTCTTTTTATCATCTGTTTGGAAGTCTTTCCAATTTCATTGCATAGGCCTCGACCGGAAACCTTTATAGAATACTAGAAACAGAAACAGATGCCAACGTCACGGTATTTGGATTCATCTTCTTTTTCTTGGTTGCTAACAAAGCATGGTGTGTAGGTGGTGATGTAAGTCATCCGATTGTTTTCTCGTAAATAGAAGAGAGAGGTGAGCAGGCACAGGGAGAGAGAAAAAACAAAAATAAATAGAGGTGAGGCATGACTCACGAGAGCCGTGTTGAAACTTGAAATCACATCTTCTCAGGAGTCCGCACCCGTTTGTTGTTTACCTCGTTAATTTCTCCCTAGGGGTGGATCGGTGAGGACACCTCTGCTGTATCGTATAAATGGAGAGAGAGATGAGGATACCAGATCTGGGGTTGTGGGTTCTTTTCCTTTTTCTAATTGCAGAAGAAGAACTAGAAGAGATAGAAGTGGAAGGGGAAACCCCCAAGCCCCCGATGGAGCTCCCACCAAAAACTCCAAATCCAAACCCCATGAGGTATTCTAAAATACCCCTCCTCTCTCTCCTAGCTTGTGTGTTGCCAGAGTTGTAGAAAAAGCTTTCAATGCAGTTCCTGTGGAGATTGTGTGTGATGCTATGAAGCAGGTGTATGTCTGCAGCTCTTTTTCGGTTTTATTATTATGGAAAATTTTCTTGGTACCCTCTACTTGTTTGTTTGATTGAATAATAATGGTTGAAGATGGTAGGGTGTTCTTTTTGGTGGGTGGGTGGGTGTTGTTGAAATGGAGAAAAACTGTGGTGACCTTGTTGAGCGGAAGAGGGATTATTTATGTTACGAAAACAACGGTGGGTATTTGAGCACTGGCACGCCCAATGATTTTATATTACAACCTGTCATATGATAAACATGATGCCCTTTTTCAAATTTTATCCTTGGAATATGTTTCAATGACATTTCTCTCATAATGATTTATAATTATTTTTTTTATTTTTTTACTTAATACCCTTAATTGAGTTTGCAAAATAAAACAATTTTTTTTACTTAATACCCTTAATACTATATTACTCTTATTATTAATTAGGTATCGTTAGAAATTCAAATAAATAAAAACTTAAATTTATTTAAAAAACTTTATCCAATTACCATCGGTTAAAGCACAATTTTCTATTTAAAAAAAAAATAAGAAACAAAAATATAATTCAAACCTTATAATTTTTCAACTTCAAAGAGCCTTGTTTTCTAACAAAATGAATGTTCATGTAGACGCTTTACTGCTTTAAGATGAGAGAAATAATAAGAAAAGAAAGGTAATTCAAGAATAGGAAGGAGAAAGCTGCATATTTATTAATTAAAAAAACTAATTTAAGACAAAAATATAAAAATCAAAACTAAAGTGCAGTTATTTATGATAAGAATTAAAAAAAAGGCAGTTATTAACAAACATAATCGGTACTGATTAATGACCACTAAGAGAAAGTGCACAAGTTCAGCGAAAATAACTGGAAAAAAAAAAATTTAATTTGTCATAGCATTTGAAGAAAGACAATTGGCCGTAGATGCAGCAAATAGTGCTTCTACTATGATTCAGTTCTTCAACACTAGCAATGTCTGCAAATGCTGAGACAAAACTCATTCCAGTTCCATGAGAAATCCAAATGAATAAGATGAGCACAGAAAGCGAATAGCATTTTCATTTCGGTTAGCTTGATTTCTGTTAAGTGCCAAGAAAAAAAATATTAAGAAAAATAATTTTTTTTTAATATTGAAGCTCAAGCTGGTAAAGGGTTGAGGTGGGTCTGTCATCTGTGGAGGTTCTGGATTTAATTCCTAGTAGGCACAAATGATGAAAAAGGAAAAAAAATGTTAACCTATAAAAAATATTATATGATTTTCTTCAAATTTCTGGGCTATCAAAAAGTGCCAACACCATTACTAGGCTACATGGAACTGGGATTTCCAGTTTTCTGGAAATCAAAGCAGTATAAATGATATGCATAAAAACTGAAAGTTTCCATTTCTTCACTTCACCCACATTTTATTGGCAGCCAAACAGAAAATGATGTATAAGATTTCAAGACAATGGATTTTCTCTTTAAGAAAAATCAATGCATGGAGTACAAAAGAAACGAGAGTTTCGCACCTTCAATTTACTGATCCCATCTCCAGAATTTAAAGATCATCTTGGAAGATTGAATCAGAGCTCTGAATGAAGATGGTCAACCTCACCCAAATGGCTGCGCCTTGTGTGAGGACTAGCTTATTCTAACCTCTGAAAATTGCAGCTCTCAGTGGCAGGATACCTCAGTGAGGGAAATGGGTGGTTGTCTTGCCATGAAATGAAAGAGGTAAAATGGGGGAGAGATGAAAAGACAGAGAAGGGGGTATATGGGAGAGGAGAGAAATGGGTGAGAGCAGACTGCGTGTACCCTAAACTGGTCTACTGCCCTTTTCTATTTGAAATGGTTTGAGATTGATTTCAAAGAAAGGGAAATGCTAAATGTACCAAACAAGAAGACCAATGTACAGGGATACAAACAGATGGAACTAGGGTGCAAATGCAACCTAAAAATATGCACATGACACCACCAATAGGTACTGAAAAAGCTAGCCAGATCAAGTAAACTAATTGAAATGGAAGCTTTGGGAATGTAGCTCTTTGAGACTGTATTTCAATCAAAACAAGCCTTCTTTTGGACATGGTCTTGAAAATCAAGAGAGCATGTCATTTAACCTCTAAAACTACAATTTTGAACCATCCAAGGTATGACATATATGGAATTCAAAAGTGGCATGCAGCAGATGAGCTTATTCCTAATAATTGCTCACAATACACTGATTTTGAGAAACAGCATCATCTTCGGCACAAGAGAATAACCCTAAATCCAAATACTATTGAAATGCAGGGGTTACACACACAACTCAGAAGGCGGGCATCAGAGTGAAAACGAAGGAAAAAAAAAGGAATCACCATCCACTCTCAGATCCCTTAAAAGAGAAGAAAAAGAAAGAAAAGAAGAGGAACTCAAAATATCCAAAATGCTACTCTATTATATGAAATTTCACGGATCAGAGACGCATAAACAACTGTACTGCAACATGACCAAGGCTACTCAGATTGCCATGAAAAGAAAAAGGTAGACAAGCATAACATATGTGTTAGCAATCTCTTGGATGAATGGCATAGGACAGAGTAAAATTTTCTAAAAAATTTAACGAGAATCCCAGTCCTTCAATTTCTTGCTTCCTTTGGGTTTTGCTATCGGCACATTCATCCCTGCCATTTTTGCATTGTACTTTGCTCGAAGAGGATCATTATATGTCCACCTGCATTACAACCAACCATTAGCATCAAGGGTTTAAAGAGATCTTACATATCAACTCAAAACAAATTTCATGATGCCCATGCATGTTTAACAGATAACAAATTGTGGGATTTCTTGCATGCTAGATATGAATGCAAAATGCCTAATTATTGGGCGAAGGGTACAGCAACTCTCTCTTTCAGCTAGGAAGTTTCTTTGACAAAAATAGAGAGGACTTGAAATATGGATTTGTATCTAATTAATCCTACTTCTGACATGGATTCATGAGAATAAAATACTAGAATTTTGTTTCTCTATCATTTGAAAGTACAGGTCTGCACAGCTAAAGTGGAGTATCATGAAAGAAAAGAAAAGAAAAAGTAAATAAAACAGATGTTTCTGCAAATCCTATAAAATCAGCAAGGATTAAAAAGTGACATAAGAAACAAAAACTTATTTTAAATCCAGCTTACAAATCCTGAAGGACCACATTATCCCATCTTATATTCTTGTCAGGTAATTTTCGGTTATTGAGGCATTTGTAATAATTGAATATCCACCTACTGTTATAAGAATCCATATTTATTCTGTTCTTACTTCGCACAAAAAAATGTCTCAGGGACCTAGAGTCTATTGTGGAGCAATTTTTTAAGGAGGATAATAGTAATAGTGATAATTTCAAATAAAAAACTTCCTGGTAGATGAATGTTAAGGGGCCTCCACCCAATAACTCTAGACATGGGTAAGGTTCAAATGATATAACCTTTTGGTGCAATTTTTGGATTTAGACCCAACAAGTAATTAATCTTCATGTGTGGAAAATCGAAAAAACAGCTGCTGACTTAACCAAAACCTAAAGTTACATGTGGTTCAGTTCTGAGTTAGTACCTATGAGAAATATACTTAATAGAGCAATTTCAGAAAAATTTTTGGAGCATATAATCCAAGGGAAAAAGTGAACTCACGGATTGTTCCAATCTGTTGTATCCTCGTTGACAAGATGGGTCCATTTTGTCCTTCCACTGCGACCAAAGTGCTTGACTTGCATGACCTTAGGCAATATGGTCTTGTTCATCTTATCTTCTCCAGTAGGAGCAGAAAAGTCCCGAGCATAAATACCATCAGATCCAGCAGTAGCAGCAACATCATCTACTTCAGACTGGAAGAAAGCTCCCTTGTGGTAATACTTCTGCATGAACCTCCACTTTTGCTTGGGTGCTGAGGCTGGTTTGGGATTCTTCCTCTCCCACTCTCTCCTTTCCTCTTCAGTCATGTTTCTCACCTTCTCGACCTCTTCCTTCTCCTTCAACATTGCCTCCCGGGCCTCCCTATCCCTCTTGATCCTTGCAATCTCTCTCACCTTCCAAGCTTCATACTCCTCCACCTCATTAACTTCATCATCAGTATCTACATCAGCAGCATTTGCCTCCACTTCCAAATTCTTTAAAATCTCTTCATCCTCCCTAATCTTCTCAACCACAATTTGCTTCGTCTCAACCTTTCGCTCCTCCAATCTCCTCTTAACTGATTCCTCAAGTGCACGCTCCTCTGCCTCAAGCCGCTCCCGGTCTGCCACCGTGTCTCTCTCCGACTTTGGCACAAAAACAGGTTTCACCATAGCAATACCAGTCAACTCCTCCTCTGAGTCTGTTTCATATTCAGACTCCTCTTCCTCCTCTTCTTCAGCCTCGTCTTCCTCTTCCTCCGGCAGTAATGCTGCCTCCTCCTGCTGCTGCCGCAGCAACCTCTCCCTAATCCTCCGCCTTCGCTCCTCCAATGCATCCTCATCCTCTTCTTCCAAATCCAAACCTTCCTGCCTCTTATTCTCCTCCTCAATAGTTGAAACAATCTCGGCCTGCCGGATCCGGCGGTGATCGGCCCTCACTTCGTCCCGGTTGTCAATCCTACTCTCAGCCAAACGGCGTAACCTAGGATCATCCTTTTTAACAATCCCGACATCTTCTTCCCGACTGGGGAAGGCCTTTTCTAGTGCAATGGAAGCTCCACTGGCGGTGCCAATATGGGCATCTTCATCAGCATCCTCAGCCCACTCTGGGGCCTTTCCAGGCCAGTAACGCTTGACCTTGGTTTGTCCAATTTTGCCTCTGAGCTTATCCCTAATAGCAATTACAGTATCACTCACACCCGCTGTAACAGACATTGTTGTTCTTCAATAATATCTGGAATAAAAACAAAAAGTGGTGAAACTCTAGGACAGTACAAGCTTGATAAGATTAGGGTTTGTATTTGTAATTTTTTAAACTGATAACCGCCATAAAGAAGACTAGGGTTTTAGAAGAGAGAAAGAAGAGGTAGGGCCTTGAGGAATTAGCTTCTATCTCTGCCCAAGTGTGATGAAATTGACAGAAACAGTTCATATTAGCCTTTTTTCTCTTGGGAGGTTAAAATAGACACAAGACATGGACTCACATTCTCAATATGCCAAGCTTGAACTCAGATACAAGCTTGATCGAGAAAACCCTCTCTTAGAACCAAATTTTGGCATATCTAGTTTGCAATAAAGTTTGATAGAAAAATATATCAAGCATATGAAGCATGGATTTCAAACAAGAAATACTAATGTTTAGAAACTTAATAATTCTAAGTTTGGTTGCTTAGAAAATATAATATCTAAGACTGATTCTTAGATATTTAAGGAAACCAAAACCTTTATTCAACTTAGCCCCACACAACTTATTCAACTATTCATCTTTTAGAATCTAAAACAACATAAACCGTAAGGTTCAAGGTTTGCTATCTTCTGTCTTTTCCTAAATTTTCTCAAAACCAAACAGTGGATAAAACAACAGAAAACTGTCCATACATTAGAACAAGTTCAGAGAGTCCTAAAGAACTCCCACTAGTAATTGATACAAAGAAGCATACGCATAGAGATAATTAGGGTTTTAAATCTATTATAATATGGAAGAAGAGGAATAAAACAATAACCCTTTCCCTGCATTCCCTCCACTTTCTCAGCAACCAAAACAACACATAGGGGAAATTTAAATTAAAAGCAAAATCATTTTCTCATCCTTCCATCCACTTTCCTAACAACCAATCAGAACTCCTCACTTTCTCATAAACTAAAACAACATAAACCATGAAAAAAAAGAATAAAAATAAAAACCCTCCATCTTCTCTTCCTTTCCTCCACTTTCCGCACAACCTAACAACAATTCACACTTTCTTTGCAACCCAAACACCAGAAAAAAAAAAGAAAAAAAAAGTCAGAAAAAAAGGTTTTCTCTTCATTTTTTTTTTCTAGGGAAGAACAAAAATTCCCCAATCCCTAGCAACCCAAACACCGAAACACATGAAATTAAAGAGACGAAATTGTGTTCTCTTCCTTCCTCCATCTCAAGAAAGAACAAACCAATATTCACAACTTCCTCCGTAATACAAAAACCAAAAACCTGAAATTAAAAGGAGAAAAGAAAAATAATTTCCTCAAAAAAAAAAAAAGAAAAAAAGAAAAAAAATTCAATGCCTTTCTTCCACCAAAAATAAAAACATGAAATTTTAAAACCGAATTTATTTAATCTTCCTATACACGCAAAAAAACAGAAAAATATAAATTAAAAAAAAAACATAAAAAGCTATTTGGTAATCTGATCACGATTTGCAGGCAAAGGTTGTATTTTTCAGCCTGGCTCAAAAATCGTGGATTTAGGGTTTGTAAAATTTAAATCCAATGGCACAAAAGCAAAGAGACCCCTATAACAGATCCAGAAAACACAGGGAGGAAAAAAAAAGCAATTTTTTTTTGTTTTCCTTGAGGGTTTTGCATGGATTTTCTCGGAAATCAAACGAGGATGAATTTTCCCGGAAATCAAATAGGGATGGATTTTCTTGGGAATCAAACGGGGGTTGCAAAAAAAAAAAAATTAATAACGTGATTAGATTAGTACCTGCGAGGATTGAGAGTGGCAGAGGAAAATAGGGCCTTTTTAGGGATTCTCTTGTCTGGAGGGCAACTTCAGAAAAGGGCTCCTTGATGCCCGAGTGAGAGAAGTGGGTGGCCCTTTTGAGTTTTAGATTTAGTATGATAAAAAAAAAAAAAAAAGAAGAAACAAATCATGAGAACAATTTGCTTCATATAAATAATTATTAATTATTAATTTTTATTCAATCAAAACCGTGGCTTGGGTTCAATCCCTGCTATCATTGTACTATGATACACTCTGATAATATATATTTAATTTAAATTTGTTAAGGTTCATCATCAAAAAAATATAATTCTAATTATTTTATTTTAAATCATATTTAAATGATTAATAAAAAAATAAAAATCAATATTATAATATTTTTAACAAGTCTTTTTTATATTATTTATATGATAATTAAATATAAAAAAAGATATGTATGTGAAATGCATTTGTCATGTGTTTGGGGGGTGGGGTAGCATACCAGGTGAGTCTTGGATTTTGGAATTTGAGGGCCTTCTGAACTCTTAGGAATCAGATCTGCTGGGATGCTGATGCTGACAATTGATTTGGTTTGTCCATGCATGGGCTGGCTTGAGACTAGGTTCTGGAAAGCATATGCTCACCTTGAATCACAAACTAGTGTAAGAGTGACCATCACCTGAACCTAATTTTTATGAATGTTATTGTATGATGGTACTTTTAGAAAGCTGAAATCAAACCCAACCACATCAGACTTGGTGTGATCATAGTTTGATAACTATATTGATGCATGCATTTTTTTGGAAAATTTTCAGCTACTTTAAAAGCTAGTCGCCGAAGCCAGTTCTTGGAGTGCTGTTTATAATGAAATGTGGAACCGTGCTTCCATGCAGCCATTTCCTGCAAAATGCAGAGGCTTAGGTCTGCTACTAGGCAGCCCCTTCTAGCACCCTGGAAAAAGGAGCCTGCATTGTGGGTTCTACTATTGAGTCCTTTTTTTTGCTCCTCATTTTGGAAATTGGGATGGATGTTGTGTTCTGGTTGGTTGCTAAGAAAAAACCAGACAACCATTGTTGAAATTATCCTTGAAATAGTTAAGGAAAACTGATTCTGTTTTATACAATACCAAAGAGAGTTATACAAGACATTCAGATGATTTCCTATGTTAATTAATTTCAAAAGACTGTTATTATTTGCAATAGTAACACTGAAAATCAAACAATAACATCAGTTGATGGTTTCTGGTAATTATGTTAATGTCATCCCTCACCAAAATCTGGAGTTCCTTGCAGATAACATGCACGCAGCTCGCATTTCAGCTTGCCCCACCTTGCATCAACTCTCTTACAGGGAAATATTGGTTTATTAAGGCTGTTGATTAGCACAAACAAAACCAACTTGCATGTTGAGCAACACCCATTCTGGTATATGAGAAACTTGGTTTCATTCATCAAATCAGAAACCATTCCAAAGATAAAGGCAACAATCTACACAAGAAATCATCTAGTATTTTAGTTCCCACAACAGGATGGTTTTCCATTATAAGATAAAAGGAAACTTTAGCTCAGCATCAAACATCCATTCAATTATTGTTTAAACATCAAATTCATGACACAAATGGCACCATTCTGATTAAATTGATATATGAGACTATTAGCTTATTTTCAAAATGCCAACTTAGCCATTATTTGCCTAACATCCAGAGAAGAAATCAATGGGCCACAACAGGAGAATATCTGGGCGAACCCAGAGCAAAATGCATCCAAAGCTACTGAATCTGGTCAACATATGTCAGAGAAGGAAAGTAACTTGAAACTTCAAAGAAGAGTGGGCCACAAGCTCTAAGTGGATACCGCTCCAGTGGTTGAAGGTGCAAACAGTTCCTTAAGGTTGATCTTTCTTGAAAACTTCCTCAAAAGCTGTTTCATCTTTCCAGAGATCCACCTGCCATTAAAATCTAAGAATTCTTAACTCTCTATGGCTGCACCAGGTCCTTTGAATAGATAAAAAAGGAATACAAGAAGGTGTCTATTGTATTACAAAACCTCTTCCAAATATAGTAGAATAAATGGTCTTCAAATTTTAATTACATTATCATCATCCCTTATGCATTAGCCTCATACATGCATTTACAAAACGATAATATGCATGGCATGAAATTATGTTTCATAAAGAGAAATGATTTTATGATGTAATGTAATAGTACTATCATATAGGTTTCCACATAATTTGCTCCATTCGCAAAATTTTACCTTATAGAGGCCCTGCAATGTTTTTCTGTACATAGGCAGTAGAAACAGGGGAAGGACATTCAGGTTTCAAATTTTTCTCCTAAACTTTTAGTAAATCCATCATAAGTTTTTAGTTAGTAAATTTCTGCATGTATTTATGCTTGATAAGTTAATTGATCAATTCCATTTCAGAGGATTTTTATTGATCAATAAATGAGTGGTGGGATTTTTTTTATTAAGTATTACATTGTAACCTAGATAAAGTGAACGACAGAGTGCAATCTGCATGCTAGACCCCAAAAATATTAGGGACAATGCTATATTTTTAGTTGAGATAAGAAGTATTTCCATTTATTTCCATACCTAGAAAAAACCAACTAAGGTATACTTAAATCAACAGATCACAGAAAACCTGATCATTCAAGCTGAAAGAAACATTCTACATTAATGAGTAACCTGAGTTGCTCATCAAGTCAGAAAACATGAAATTGGTCCCACTTAAGGGCTCTTAAGGTAGTACCTAAGCTACAGTCACAAAGAACCAAAGGTGAACCACTTGAACATACAAGAGAACCACATAATGACATGGTATAAGGGTCACAAAGGAAGGCCCAAGGCTTGGGAAAGGTAGACCTCAACTTTAGCTAAGGTATAGTACTTGAGGTCCCTTAAGTTAGTACTTAGGGTCCCCAATTTAACACATTTTGAAGTTTTTTCTTGCAACACGGTTGTAATATGTGATTAAACGCATAGAGAGTTTGGAGATGAGAGCAAGGGGTGAAGCTGGTGGTTCAAGAGGAGGAAGAAGAAGTTTCATGGTGGAGGCCAAATCTTTCGAAATCTTGATTGAGGAGTTGGGAGGCAAGCTGAGAGGTTGCATTTGGGAGAGAAGCAAAGGGGTCTCCTCATGGATTAGATTCGGGGAGGCTAGCTTAAGATGTTTACTTGATGGAGTGGAAGTTTGCTGTAGAGAGGTAAACAATAGTGTTTGGGCTACTGGCTGGGAGGAGGGGAATAGAAAGTATAGGTTGGAGCGTCGTTCGAACGGGGCAGGTAGGTTCATCTTTTGCTCAGTTCGCGACATTGATTCAAAAAAGCATAACGTTATTGTCCCTGAGGGAAATGGTCAGTCTTTTGGTTGGAACTCCTTGGCTGAGAGGCTGAGAGCTCTTGGTGTGACCCCCTTAGGTGGCTTGCAGGGTCCTAAAGGGTCAGAGGACTTGTTGAGATTGAAAGGGGGCTCGAAGGTCCAATGGAGGGAGAAAGGGGTGGAGCTGAAAACATATGCTGATGCTGTTAGGAAAAGCCTGGGAAGGGTAGGCCAGTCAGTTTGGATAGAGGTGGGGGAAGGAGAAGTGCGTGGAAGAATAAAACAAATGAGTTAGTGTTTGGTAGGTTGGTGGGGACCTAGATCAGCTCTTTGCCCTGAGATGGAGTACATTAAAAGCTGGGCACCAAAACATTGGGCTTTGAAGGGGAATCTGAGGGTGGCCACGCTAGGCAGAGGATTATTGCTATTTGACTTCGAGTTACCAGACGAGGCTGAGCATGTTTTAGCCAGAGGTCTGAGAATCTTCAAGGAGAATGTTTTAGTCTTGGAGAGATGGAAACCTGAGGTGGGGTGTCTTCGCAAGGAGCCCACGACAAAAGATGTTTGGGTAAGGGTGATTGGACTCCCTCTTCATTTAAGAAGCTCGGAGGTGCTTAAAAGAATTGGAGATGAATGTGGAGGATTCATAGCTGAGGATAAATCACCTTTGCATGAGATGCAATGGGCTCGGTTACTGGTGAGGTGCGTGGACAGGGAGTTGCCCAACACTGTCCATATTGTTGTGGGGTCGGGTTGTTATTCCCTTCAACTTTGGTGGGAGTCTTCTCCCTGGTTCACGCAGGTGGTACCGGTGGGAAGCTTCAGCGGGGAAAGTAGCTCAAGGGAAGGAGAAGAGGCTGGTGGAACTGTTCGTGATCTCAGTCGTGGAAGTCAAAGGGAGAAGGTGGAACAGTTGAGGATGCAGAAGGGAAAGAGTGCCGTGTTAGCCTGTGGAGGCGATTCTACCCTCTGTCCCGCTGTGCTCTATGAGGCAGGGGATGCAGTGGAGGGTAGAGTAGGGTTAGCTGATGGACAGGTTAGAGAGGGAGACGATTTCTTTTTGAATAAGCTGGAAAGCCCAGCTTTTGGGCTAAGTATCGGGCCAAAAGGGCCAGCCCATGGAGAGTCACTGGGTCTTCCTCAATTAAGTTGGCTAAGGCAGGGGTCTTTTAAAGAAACCTAGGAGGAGTTGAGCTACGACTTAAGGCCCAATGTCTCTTTTGGGGAGAAAGGAGAGGGTGTTGGGCCTATAGGGCCTGTTGCAGCGGAAGGAGGAGATTTAAATGGGGAAGGAATCTTGAGTCCTTGAGCTAGGGCACAATCGCCAGGCATGGAGAAAGGCTCAGGAGATGCCGTCTTTCTCCGTGGAGAGAAAGGCTCAGGAGATGCCATCTTTCTCCGTGGGGAAGCACCTTCGGCCTCTCGTCCTTCGGCTCAGGTATTTAGCTCGGAAAGTCAAACTTTTATAGTGGAGGACCCCATCGTCGACATTTTAAGAGCTGCGTCGCAGTCGGAAGCCTTTGCGGTGCCGAAAATGGATCAAGCGCTGCGTGATGAAGCTTCCAGGTATGTCAGATTACCTTCGCCTTCTGTGGGGGGTCGGGAAATTTCTCCTTCTTCTCTTTTTTCTGGGTTTGATTGGGCGGGGACGAATGAGGGGGTTTCATCGGGCTTGATTTCGGAGATTGAGGGAGAGGAGCAGCTCCCTCTTAGCATTATTCTGGCAGATAGCTGCAATGGGGAGATGGGCCCTGAGGGGGAGAGACCCTCGGGTGATGAAGGAAGGGGGGATGAGTTCGAGGTATTATTACAAGAATTGGAAGGAAGAGGATGTCGATGGGATGATAGTTGCCTGGCGAGATTTAGCAAGTTCCTGGGCTTTTCGATGGAAGGATTTGAAGGAGAAATTCTGAACTTGCTTCTAAGGAACAAGAGAAGAAGAGAGCAGAACATCAAGAAAGACATTTCGGGGTCCACTAAGTTTGATCGTGAGTTGGAGAAATTAGAGTGGTCCATCAATTACAAAGGGGCGAGGAAGGAGAAATCTCTGGTTAGAGATGGTGGGGACAGAACCTCGAACCTTAGATGAAGATAAAGATCATATCTTGGAATATAAGAGGGGCCAATGATAGGGATAAAAGGAAAGTTATTAAGGCTTTGATCAGGTCGCAAAGAGCAGATTTGGTGTGTCTTCAGGAGACCAAAATTCAAGATATGTCCAAAGGGATTGTTCACAGTCTTGGAGTGGGAAGATTCCTAGGTTGGGGTGCTATGAGTGCAAGGGGGGCAGCCGATGGGGTAGTAGTGTTTTGGGATAACAGGGTTCTGGAGTTAATGGGCATGGAGGTGGGTCTTTTCTCAGTTTCCTGTCGCTTTAAAAATTGTGAAGATGACTTCTTGTGGACATTCACGGGAGTATATGGACCCACTATGAAACGGCATAGAGAGTTTTGGGAAGAGCTAGGAGCCATTCGAGGGCTGTGGTCTGACCCTTGGTGTATTGGCGGGGATTTTAACGTGGTCAGATTTCCTAACGAGCGTAGTAGAGAAGGAAGACTGACTGGTTCTATGAGAAGATTTTCGGAGGTGATTGAGGAGTTGGCTTTAAAAGATTTGCCTCTCCATGGGGGGCTATTCACGTGGAGTGGAGGGCTGAATGGTCTTTCAAGGTCTAGACTGGACCGTTTTCTGATTTCGGAGGATTGGGAGAATCATTTCAGTGGGGCGTCCCAGTGTTCTCTCCCAAGACCGGTATCCGATCACTTCCCAATCTTGTTAGATGGGGGTGAGACGAGGAGAGGTCCAATTCCATTTCGGTTCGAGAATATGTGGTTGAAGGAGGAGGGGTTTAAGGAGTTGTTGAAGGGCTGGTGGCAAGGATTTAATTATAGTGGGTCCTATAGTTTCATCTTGACAGAAAAATTGAAGGCCTTGAAAATTAAGCTGAAGGAATGGAATTCGGAAGTCTTTGGCAAAGTGGGGGTGAACAAAGGGCTGGCTCTGGATAAAGTATCCTACTGGGATAATCAGGAACAACTTAGAGCTTTAAATGAGCAGGAGCTAGAGGCGAGAAAGGAGGCTAGGGAGGAATTTAAGAAATGGGTTCTAATGGAGGAGACTTGATGGAGACAAAAATCGAGAGAAATTTGGCTGAAGGAAGGCGATAAGAACACGAGATTCTTCCACAAGATGGCAAATTCGAACAGAAAGAGAAACTGTTTGAAAAAAATCAAAATCAATGGCACCTGGATTTTAGAAGAGCATGACATTCAAAGGGGAGTGGTGGGGGCCTTTAAGGAACTTTTATCAGATCCTGGAGGATGGCGTCCTTGCTGCAACAATATTGAGTTTGACAGCATTGGGGATGAAGAGGCAGCCATGCTGGATGAGAGTTTTTCTGGGGATGAGGTGTTCTTGGCCCTTTTAGATCTGAATGGGGACAAGGCCCCTGGTCCGAACGGTTTTTCCCTTGCATTTTGGCAATTCGGTTGGGATTTTGTCAAATATAAGGTCTTGGGTTTCTTCAAGGAGTTTTATGAGATGGGAAAATTCGTAAGAAGCCTGAACACCACTTTCTTAGTTTTAATCCCAAAGAAGTGTGGGGCCGAAGACTTTAGTGATTTCAGACCCATCAATTTGGTGGGGGGTCTCTACAAGCTGCTTGATAAGGTTTTAGCTAATAGATTGAAAAAGGTAGTAGGAAAAGTGGTGTCTTCTTCCCAAAATGCCTTTGTTGAAGGTAGGCAAATTCTTGATGCTGCATTAGTTGCTAATGAGGTCATAGACTCCGTGCTGAAAAGAAAGGAAAGTGGGATCTTGTGTAAATTGGATTTAGAGAAGGCCTATGATCGGATTAATTGGGATTTTCTGCTATCGGTGATGTAAAGAATGGGTTTTGGGGAGAAATGGATTGGGTGGATTAGATGGTGCATATCCACTGCCTCGTTTTCGGTTTTGGTCAATGGTTCTCCTACCGGTTTTTTCCGGAGTTCCAGGGGGTTAAGGCAAGGAGATCCTCTCTCTTCTTACCTTTTCGTCTTAGAAATGAAGGCCTTAAGTAGTCTCATCAACAGAGCAGTGAGAGGGGGCTTTCTTTCAGGCTGCAGGATAGGGGGAAGGGAAGGTGGCGGGATCCAAGTTACGCATCTGCTGTTTGCCGATGATACTTTGGTCTTCTGTGATGACTCTCCAGAGCAATTGGCTTTTCTAAGTTGGTTATTAATGTGGTTTGAAGCTATTTCCGGACTGCGCATTAATTTGAACAAAAGTGAGATTTTGCTGGTGGGTTGTGTGGAGAATGCTGAGTTACTGGCAGCTGAACTGGGCTGCAAGGTGGGATCTCTCCCTTCCACCTATTTGGGGCTCCCTTTGGGAGCTTCGCATAAGTCTGTGAAGGTTTGGGACGGAGTGGAAGAGCGGATGAGGAAGAAACTTGCCTTGTGGAAGAGGCAATTCATTTCTAAGGGAGGAAGACTCACTCTCATTCGGAGTACTTTGGCGAGCATGCCAACTTACCTTATGTCACTATTGCGCATGCCAAGAGTGGTTAAATTAAGACTTGAGAAAATACAAAGGGATTTTCTTTGGGGAGGGGGAACGTTGGAGAAGAGGCCCCATCTTGTTAAGTGGGTTGTTGTTTGTACTCACAAAAAGATGGGTGGATTGGGGATTAGGAATCTCTCCATTCTTAATAGAGCCCTCTTGTGCAAATGGAGTTGGCGTTATGCGGTTGAAAGAGACTCATATTGGAAGCTTATTATTAGTACGAAGTATGGGGTTGAAAGAGGAGGGTGGAGCACTTGTGGGGCTAGGGAGGGCCATGGGGTTGGGCTTTGGAAGGAAATCAGCAAGGAAGGTTTGCTACTGCTCAATAATGTATCTTTCTCGGTGGGAGATGGTAAAAGGGTGAGGTTTTGGAAAGACATTTGGTGCGGGAACACCCCCTTTTGTGAGGCTTTTCCCTCTTTGTTTGATTTAGCGGGTTCTAAAGATGCGTGGGTTGCGGACTATTGGGATCTAATGGGGGAAGTGGGAGGGTGGACTCCACTTTTCCTTAGACCTTTCAACGATTAGGAGGTGGAGGAGGTGGAGAGACTCCTATCATCCATTCAAGGGAAGAGGTTGGATGCTGATGGGGAGGATAGGATGCTGTGGAGAGGGACGAAAAATGAGATTTTCACTGTAAAATCTCTTTACAAGTCTCTTGATCATAGCTGTGCAGTCTCGTTTCCGGGTAATATCATTTGGAGTCTATATGTTCTTTCAAAGGTGAGTTTTTTTCGCATGGGAAGCTTCTTGGGAGAAGGTCCTTACTCAAGATCAGCGTAAGAGGAGGGGCTGGATCTTAGCCAATAGATGTTGCTTGTGTTGCGTTGAAGAGGAAACGATAAACCATATCCTTGTTCACTGTTCTAAGACGAAGATTTTGTGGGATCTTTTGCTTTCTTTTTTTGGGGTCAATTGGGTGTTGCCGTTTTCAGTGAGAGACACTCTATTAAGTTGGTATGTCTCTTTTAAGGACAAGAATCATAGAAAGGTTTGGCGGGCAGCTCCTCTCTGTTTATTTTGGACAATTTGGAAGGAAAGAAATAGGATAGTCTTCAATAACAAGGCTTTGTCGACTCAAAGATTGAAAAACTCATTTGTTTATAATCTCTTATCCTGGGCTAATTCTTCTATAGGTGTAGGCCCTTTATCTTTGTTTAACTTTGTGGATTGGTTGGGTTCTTGTTGAGGGCCAGTGAGTGCTTGTGTTTTTGTTGCTTGTTTTAGGTGTCTCTTGTATACTCCCTGTATGCTCTGGGTTGCCTTTCAAGCTCCCTTTCTCTAATATATCTTTGTGCTTTTGCCTATAAAAAAAAAGTTAGTACTTAGGGTCCCTTAAGGTAGTACCTAAAGGCCATTAAGGTAGTACCTAAGGGCTCTTAAGGTAGTACCTAAGGTACAATCCCAAAAAAACCATTGGTGGACCACTTGAGCACACAAGAGAACCACATAATGGCATGGTCTAAGGGTCACAAAGGAAGGCCCGAGGCTTGGGAGAGATAGAGTTTGAGTTTAGCCAAGGTAGTACCTAGAGTTCCTTAAGGTAGTATCTAAAGGCCATTAAGGTAGTACCTAAGGGCTCTTAAGGTGGTACCTAAGGTACAATCCCAAAAAACCATTGGTGGACCACTTGAGCACTCAAGAGAACCACATAATGACATGGTCAGGGTCACAAAGGAAGCCCCGAGGCTTGGGAGAGGTTGAGTTCAGGTTTAGCTAAGGTAGTACCTAGGTCCCTTAAGGTAGTACCTAAGGGCCATTAAGGTAGTACCTAAGGGCTCTTAAGGTAGTACCTAAGCTACAATCCCAAAAAACTATTGGTGGACCACCTGAGCACTCAAGAGAACCACATAATGGCATGGTTTAAGGGTCACAAAGGAAGGCCCGAGGCTTGGGAGAGGTAGAGTTCAAGTTTAGCTAAGGTAGTACCTAGGGTCCCTTAAGGTAGTACCTAAGGGCTCTTAAGGTAGTACCTAAGCTACAGTCCCAAAAAACCATTAGTGAACCTTCAACACACAAGAGAACCACATAATGGCATGGTCTAAGGGTCACAAAGGAAGACCTGAGGCTTGGGAAAGGTTGAGTTCAAGTTTAGCTAAGGTAGTACCTAAGGTCCCTTAAGGTAGTACCTAAAGGCCATTAAGGTAGTACCTAAGGGCTCTTAAGGTAGTACCTAAGGTACAATCCCAAAAAAACCATTGGTGGACCACTTGAGCACACAAGAGAACCACATAATGGCATGGTCTAAGGGTCACAAAGGAAGGCCCGAGGCTTGGGAGAGGTAGAGTTCAAGTTTAGCTAAGGTAGTACCTAGGGAAAAGGTCATACCACTGATCAACACACATATAGAAAAAATCAACTTCCTTATGGCCTTGTTTGGTTAACCAAAATGCAACATTGAGAATGAATATTCCTTTACACTTCCTCTTGGAGAATGAGAATAGTTTTTTCAAATTTCATTCCTATGTTTGGATTGGTTAGGAATCAAAAAATTGGAAAAATCTCTCATTTCCATTTAAGTGTTTGCCAATAGTAGAAATGAAATTAAAAATTTAATATATTTTCACCAATACCACTTTTCAAGATTTACTCAAGTTTCCAAGTAATCATCTAGAAAATTTTAATTTTCTTATCAATGAAAAGATCCAAACGATACCGAAAAAAGTATTAAAAAAATATTTTTCTCTTCTTTACCATCATTTTGAAGCAACCAAACAAAAAAAAAAAAAAAAAATTCAAATTTTCATTAACCAAAATAATGCAAAACATGAAATAAAACAAATCATTTTTTTGACTATTCTCCATTTTCTTGGCAACTAAACAAAAAACACAAAAAATAAAAATCTTCACTTTCTCATCATCTAAATAGGTGTAAAACATGAAATTGAAGAAATAATTCAATTATCAGTTCTTTTTCCTTTATTTTCTCAACAATTAAATAGAGACTACTCACTTTCTCATCATTTTCTCTTTATTTCCTCATTTTCTCAGTAACCAAACAAAACATCCCACTTACTCATCAACCAAAATATATAAAATATGAAATTTAATATAAATGGATATTTTTATTTGTGATCTAAACTGCTTCTTGATAGCTTGTTGTATATTTTTTTATTTTTTCCCTTGGAGGAGAAATGATAATAGGGGCAGAGAAATGAAAATCATAAGTTTGACATGAAATCCGAATGAAGGCCACATGTTGAATGAGCCACCAATGAGTGAAATTCTCATTTCACCATTCTACATTTCCTGCTAAACAAGATTGGCCCTTTATGTATAACTAGAAGGGTTGAATTGAAAATTTTGGAGTTCAAGGAAACATTCACAGCCAGTGGAGTTAGGCCCTGAATTGGATAATTTTGGATAAGTTTAATAAGAGCTTCTATACCTATTGGGATAATTTTGTTAAATATTATGGCTTGAAAATTATGGTTTTTGCTTTAGCAAAAGCTGAAGCCAGAAACAAAAGGTTATTGCAAACATGGACTTAAATACAAAAAGAACCAAACCTAGAACCTCCATCTTTTTACGAAACAACCATCTTTTTCATGTTCATTTCCTTTTCTTGTTCTGTTTTTCAGAACATTAAAAACCCATTTTAATAAAGCCCAACAGCTGCAATGGGAGACCTCGGTTTTCTGTGTCAATAATTTACTTTTCTTGCAGCCAATTCTCACCAACCAAACAGAGCAACAAGTGTAACACAATCAACACAACCCACACTTCTCACCTGTTTTTCCGCAAGCGAGTAGTTCCTCAATGCCGACACCGCATGCCTAATCCTCCCCAACAACTGCCCCAAAACCTGATACAAACAACCATCAATTCACCATAACCACACTCCCTAACCAATCATTCACAACAAATCCACTCCACAAACCAAACCATCAATATTCTCAGCTCTACCAAAACACCTACTCACCTTCCGACTCATAATCCCCAACATCTTCGCTTCCTCCGATCGAACCCGCACTAACCAAACGTAAAACACACAAAACTCAGAAAAATCAATTCACCGCACAGAGATCTAACCAAACACTCAAAATTCCACAAACCGATGATTCGCGGCCAAGAAAATAGAAAGAAAATGAGGGTGCGAAGCGCCAATACAGATCGATTGATCCGAAATTGATACAGATTGTAAAGTGAGAGACTTGGAAAAGGACGCACCTGAGCTTCACCAGAGAGTTTGGTCCGCTAGGTATAGGGCGAACAAGCAGTGATGGTCCAAACGACACCGTTTTGGAGGGTGGCTTGATCCCTTTTTCTTTGTCCTCTGTGTCGTCCGTTTAGTAGTTTATTAGAGGGGAAAGTTGTGTTTGCAATAGAGCAGCCTCCCGTTGACGGAGATAGATCGGCAACAACGTTGCCGGTGTGAGGACTGGACAAAGATGATGAAAGAGAGAAAGTACAGAGAAAACGTGAGGAAAGATACGATGTTCCTCCACCGTTAAGGAAAAAAATTGCGTGGTGGCTGCTGACATGGAAAACTAAAGGGCAATTTTGGAATAGCTTACAAAAACAGTATATAGTGCACAAGAAGAATAATAGTTTTGCCATTAATGGTCAAAGCCCATATTTCAATTTCTTTGGGTTTGATTTCCATATTACCTTCAAATGGGCCACTGCAAACGCAACTTTCCCTGTAAAGAAGTGATGTTTCAGAACATGTAAATTTCATAATTACACTGTAAACAAATATGATAAAGAACGAGAGAATAGAATCACAGAAATGACACAAGCAAACAAAGCTAGCATGGGTCATGTTATTAGGGAGTTTCCTTCTAGGATGTGGTGGTGGCAGTGCATTCGGGAGGAAGGCCCTGTGGGAATCTCTTTCTGTCTGTGCAGCAATTGTAGATCATGTAATTCTTCTGCACCCATTTCATTCTCTCTTGGCTTGTGGAATCTAGCTCTTGTGAGTACCATCCGCCATTGGTGGAGGTAGAAGATGGCGAGGTTGAACTGCAAGAAGATGATCCAGAGGACCACACACAAGCATTGGCATTGAAGTTCCTGTTGGAGGCAGTGAATGGTGCTTAGCTCCAGTCTGTCTTGATGAGCCAACCTAGTCCTCAGCATTCCGGAGACATGGGCTGGTTCTTTGGGTATGCAACACTAATGGATTCAGAGTTCTTGAACTCTGTAATAGGGATGTCATCTATTGAGAAGCTGAAACAGAGGCACAAGAGTAAGTCAGTAGGGAACAGGAAAAACATATCGATCTTTCCAAAGAGATATTCATTCATGGACTGGAGGTCAGATCCAGAGGCCTTGTCAAGGGAAGAGTGAGAAGCTCCCCGTTGTTGAGTATCTTAGTACGCCCACCCCCTCAATTAATGTCAAGTTACCTGCTGAAGCAGCCATTAAGAAGCTGACCAGTAGAGAGATCAGCAGGCCTGAAGCTAAAGAAGAATATGGAGATGCCACTGAAAATTATGTTGTATGGTTGGTAAGAGATGTTCAAAGTGAAGAAGTTTGGTTACGTTGAATTTATAAAATCAATCTCTCTAAGCTCTCAGTTATAGCGTTGCTGATACTACTGGGAAATTAAGTTCATATTTAGAGGGTAGAAACTGAGCTGTATACAGCAGGGCCATCTACAAGTGGGCCTCCATCATCAGTATTTTTGATACATCTAAAGCTGCTTTCCTTTTAGTATTTTCATCTTATGTCATCCACACTCAATGCGGTTTTGGAATAGAAAAATCTGAAGTTGATTGCAAGGCTCTTTTTCTGTCTGCCGCGGTCGCCTTCTCTTAGAAGAGGAGCTCCTGGAGAGATCACTCTTGTCAGTATCAGCTACTTTTTCTCAGTCAAAAGAATCATAGCCCAAACAGGGAGACAAGGACAAATAACACCTGACCCTGCAAGTATCACCAAGCCAACAAATACACTCATGCTGCAAGCTGGGGCAATAAAGAAAATGTTTGTTTTAGAAGCTTTTACCCCTTTTCAGGGTTTATGAGTCTCTTTTGACCCTTTTTTTCCTCTCCATTTGGGTTTATGTGAGCAGAAATCCTGATAATCTTCTTTCAGTGACTTACTAGATTGTTTTTTTTTGTGGATTCAACTGCAATTGCTTCTGGTTTGTACTGAACATGGAAGGAAATTCTTCTTTCTCTCCATACACACACATATATATATACTTTTTGTTTCTCTGTTCTTTGTCTAGTAATTTAAAGGGATCCATGATTGAGGTTGAGATAATGTTACATGCCATTCATAGAGAAAGCAAAATTCTATTTTATGAATACATTACACTGTAAACAATGTGGTCTCTGTTATTCACTTGGTAACTAAAATGATAAAGAATGAAAGAATAGAATTTTGAGATTACAGAAGCAAACAATAAAGTGAATGGCCTCAAGGTCGTGTTTCCTTCTAGGATGTGGTGGCGGCAGTGCATTCAGGAGGAAGGCCTTGTGGGAATCGCTCTGTGTCTGTGCAGTAATTGTAGATCATGTAATTCTTCTGCACCCATTTCATTCTCTCTTGGCTTGTGGAATCTAGCTCTTGTGAGTACCAGTCAGTACTGGTGGAGGTAGAAGTGGGGGTATTTGAACTGCAAGAAGATGCTCCAGAAGACCAGATGCAGGCATCTGCATTGAAGTTCCTATAGGAAGCAGTGAAGGGAGCTTGGGTCCAGTCTGTCTTCACAAGCCCACCTCTTGTTGCCCAGTCATCAGCATTCCAGAGACTAGAGTATATCCTCATGGGCTGATTCTTTGGGTATGGAACACCAATTGACTCAGAGTTCTTGAACTCCCTGATGGGGGTGCCATCCACCGAGAAGCTGAAACAGAGATAACCCAGATGAGTAAATCAATACAAAACCCTGAAAAACATAAACCAGATTGCAGTTTTGGAGTTAAGTATACTAGCTAGTACTTACATAATCCGCTGGGGATTCCAAAGGATGGAATAGGTATGGAAATCAGCAGTCGGGTCAAACCAAAGGTAGAACTGCTGCTCTCTGTTTCCCTTGCCTTGGCCGAACACATTAGTGTGAAGAATGTATGGATCGCCACTGAGATTGCCCAGGAATTCAAAGTCGATTTCATCATGGGTTGGCCCTTGTGAAGATAACTGAAAATACACACATACAAGAATGAGAACTGCATGCTAATCAGGAGAACATTTAAAAAAATGGAGGATGATGGGCAAGAGCTAATATGAATGGGGGACTTACATAGTAGGCAGTGACAGTTCCAGCAGAGTTTCCAGGAACAAGTTTGAGCTGCATATCGATCTTCCCAAACAGATACTCATTCTTGGACTGGAAACCAGATCCAGAGGTCTTGTCAAGGGAAAGAGTGAGAAGCTCTCCACTGTTGAGTATCTTAGCACGCCCGTCTCCCCAAGTGATATCAAAGTCTTGGTTGAAGTTACCTGCTGAGGCAGCCATTAGGAAGCTCACCACTACAGAGATGACCATGGCTGTCGAAACAGCTGGAGAAGAAGAATAGATGGGTGCCATTGAGGGATATACTGTATGGTTGGTAAAAGGTGTCTGAAGAGAAGATGTTTGATGTTAGTGACTTGAAATTGATCTCTCCCAGCTCCAATTTATACTCGGTGGGAGAGATCTAGAGAGATTGAGAGGGTCCTGCCGGGAAGGTTCAGAGTGGGAGACCAAGGAATGAGTTGTATACAGATGGCAGTGGCAACCATATCTACGAATGGGCTTCCACCTCCCCCCAATACTTTTTAAATCATCAGAAACGCATGGTTTTGCAATATAAAAGTACTCAGGAAGTATCATGGTTGTTAACTTCTGCCGCGTCTACCTGCCCGCCGCCCGCCCCCCCCCCCCCCCCCCCCCCCCACCCCAACCTGCTTTTGTCCCTTTCCAATATGTCAAGCAGTTTAGCAAAAATTTGCAATGAATGGCTGATGGTGGTGGTGGTTACTTGATTCAAATCATTTTCTTTTTACCAGAAACAAACCTCAAAGGAGGGCTCTAGTGTAAAAATGTGCTGGACCAGAGCTTCCTACATACATCACTTCACAGTCATCCAATTTTTCCAAGTCTAAAGATCCTGAATGCCAAAACAGGGAGAGAAAGACAAGTAGCACCTACCCAAGTCATCATCATGCCCAGTTGTGAACTTGTAATTGCAAGTTGAACACCAATAGTAAGATCCAGTGACCTCCTCGTCTCCATGCCACCCAACAACAACATATAGTAGAGCTTACCTAATGTGAACATAGGAGAAACTTTTAAAAAGCATACTACAAAAATCAGAGGTGGCTTAGTATATATTCATGTATAATATCTTTTGTAATAGCAATTGTTAGAATTTGGTGATCCAAAATCTATTTGATCATACCCGAAAAGCTTGCGATGCAACATATGTGATGAAATTATAATTATGAGATTTTTTAGGGGTTTGTGATGAAAGAAATATGTGTTAATTACTCACATATATTTATGTATACGTGTGTGTGATGATGTATAATTTTAGGGTTATGATGATTATATTTCTGTTGTAACCAATCGCATCTCTCCTTGTACCAATTTTTAGATATAGTGAATTTCCTTTTTTTCTATTAGTGATTTTTTTCATTAAGGGGGTTTTTTTTTAAATGTAAATCTGTGTTCTTATTTTGTTTTATTTATTTATTTATTGTCTATTCATGTTACTGTATAACAGTAACTAATAGTCAATCTGTTTTTCATCGGAGAGAGAATCAGACTCAAAGCCATTAAGCTTATGAGGGAAATGGTTATGTTTATAAATTCAATGGCCAATGACTATAGGGTTCATGGATTTCGGGGAGAATGTTTCATTTAGGTCTGAGACATTGGTGATTTTCCATTTGTCTGATTGCTTTCATCATATTTGGAGCTTCTTGTGTGATTCAGTACATAATTTTGGTGACTTTAATTGTACTTTCTTGCTGTTTGTAATTAAAATGGAAAGAAATCAAGGTTATTTACTCTTTCAATTTTTTTAAGGCCCCATCTGTATCTCTTGATTCTCTCAGAAGTTGAAGTACAAGGAAAACAAACAGAAAAAAAATGCTAAAAATTACTTTGGCAATGGTTCATCTCCTCAGTTCTCTTCAACATTTTTCTTTTGTTTCTCTAGTGGTTTCTGACATCCAAATTGAGGCTCCAAGAATAGTGCATTTCATTCATAAAGAATCTTTTCTTATTTGAATTGTGTCATATATTACAATGTAAACAATACAATGTTTCTGCTGTTGTAATAGCAACTAAAATGATAAAAGAATGAAAGAATAGAACTGAAGGAAACTTCAGAAGCAAACTATCTGATTGAATGGGCATAGATTCCATTCCTTCTAAGACATGGTGGTGGCAGTGCATTCAGGAGGAAGGCCTTGTGGGAATCGCTTTGTGTCTGTGCAGTAATTGTAGATCATGTAATTCTTCTGTACCCATTTCATTCTCTCTTGGCTTGTGGAATCTAGCTCTTGTGAGTACCACTGACCACTGGTGGAGGTAGAGGAGGGAGTAGTAGAACTGCAAGAAGATGCTCCAGAAGACCAGATGCAAGCATCTGCGTTGAAGTTCCTATAGGAAGCAGTGAAGGGGGCTTGGGTCCAGTCTGTCTTGACGAGCCCACCTCCTGTTGCCCAGTCATCTGCATTCCAGAGACTGGAGTATATCCTCATGGGCTGGTTCTTTGGGTATGGAACACCTATGGACTCAGAGTTCTTGAACTCTCTGATGGGGGTGCCATCCACAGAGAAGCTGAAACAGAGAATACCCCAGATGATTGAGTCGACACAGAAACCAAAAAAAACATAAACCAGACTGCACTTTTGGGGATTCATTACTATACTACTTACATAATCCGCTGGGGGTTCCAAAGGATGGAATAGGAGTGGAAATCAGCAGTTGGGTCAAACCAGAGGTAGAACTGCTGTTCTCTGTTGCCCTTGCCTTGGCTGAACACATTAGTGTGAAGAATGTATGGATCACCACTGAGATTCCCCAAGAATTCAAAGTCTATCTCATCATGGGTAGGTCCTTGCGAAGATAGCTGTAATTACACAAAGCAGGATATTGATTTGTGAGTCAGAAAAAGATGAAACCAAGAAAGCATTTGATGAAAAACACTTGGTAAAGAGGAGGCTTACATAGTAGGCAGTGACAGTGCCAGCTGAGTTTCCAGGCACAAGCTTCAGCTGCATATCAATCTTCCCAAACATATACTCATTCTTGGACTGGAAGCCAGACCCAGAGGTTTTGTCAAGGGAGAGAGTGAGAAGCTGTCCATTGTTGAGGATCTTAGCTCTGCCATCACCCCAAGTGATATCAAAATCTTTGTGCAAGTTACCAACAGAAGCAATCACCAAGGACCCAAACAGAACAGAGACCAAGAGCAACTTTGGTGAGAGATTTGAAGTAGAAGGAGAAGCCATTGAATGAGAATGTTAGAGATGACAAATGGAAAGAAGTTTTGAGTGCAGAAGTGAAGAGAATGGAAGGGTATGTGGGGGTTTTATGGTAGAAGACCAGAAGTTGTGGGAGAAAGTGGAAGGAGAGAAGGAAGGTTCAGTCAGCAGCTGGACACAGTTGGGTTCCAAAATGTAAAGACGAATTGTCACTGAATGGCACAGGCACAACCTCCTTTCATTTCGACACGGTTTATGAATGCACTTAAAAAGGAAAGAAGAGCGAACCTACTTTCTCTTGTACCAAACACCAATTATCATCCACACCTAAACCCACCACCGCCACTTGGATAAAAAAATAAAAAAAAGAAGAGAAGAAAAAAATTTCTGAGGACATTTTCCTCTTTTGTATCTGTGTGACATATTTCTCATATTTCAAATTTGATCAAATACTTCTAATTTCACACAATGTCATTTGGTACTCTATTTTTTAAATATTGTTTTGTTTTATAGTCTTTGAAAAGATGACTTGAGTAAGAGTCTATCTCGTCGTATGATTTAAAAACAATTTTTTATTTTTAAAAATAGAAAAATATTTTTAAAGACTTTTAATAATGTTTGATGATTGTTATCTAAAAACGGGTTTTAAAAATAAATTGAAATAGAGAACAATTTTTATAGAATAAATAGAAGTTTTCACTAGTTTTTTAAAATAAAAGGAAAACATAGTTTTTTTAAATTATAAAAAATAAATAAATTCAACATGATATCATTTCATTGATCTCTCTAGGATTTAATTATGAAACCTAAAAACTTAAAATATGGTCTTTCTTGAAATTATATGCACTTTTCTTAATTTTTTTTTAACTTTTTAAAATTTTTCATTAAGTAAATACAACATTTGATACATAAAATTTATTAATTTTAAAAAATAATTTGAAATTCAAAAACCAATTTAATTAATATAAAAAAGTTAAAAAACTTAATAACATTAATAGTTCATAAACCAAAATTTATTTTAAATGTCTAGGTTACTTTCTTTTATATATATATATATATATATATTATTTTTAGAGGCCAATAACTCTTG